>NW_026114268.1:148494-189484 GCF_018139145.2 Gymnogyps californianus | reverse complement strand
CCCTCTCTGTTTCCCTCTTTCTATGGAGCTTCCCAACGCATTGCCTGTTTATCCAAGCTGGTGTCCTGAGCGGTTCGTTTGTTTGCTGGAAATAGCGGCATGGACACTTTATGGGCTTAGAGGATGCCGTCCTTGCAAAGCAGTTGCACTGGATTCTGCTCCCCTTGAGTGACAGTGCCCACTGAAATTTCCCAGAATAGGCCAAAGTCTGCCACTGTGACCTCTGGCATCCGCACTCTGCTCTCTCCTTCCGGCCTCCCCTTGGGAGCTGAGACTCCACTATTTCTTTGCTACTAGAGCCAAGGCTGACAAGGATGGCAGCTGTGCTAAAGAGCTGATGCAAAGAACCTCCAGACAGCTAAGGGAGCAGTTGCACTGCGCTGTGCTGGGAATGTCAGGGGGTGGTGGGTTGACTTTTGGCCGCCAGGTGCCCACCAAGCCTCTCTCTCACTCCTCTGCCTTCTTCCCTCGCCTTGGTGGCTGCAGGGTTGTTTCTCTCACACGTGTCTCGATCTCTCGCTTACAGCTGCTGCACACAGAGTTTTATCTTCCTTCAAGAGGTTATCACAGAGGTGCCACTAGAATGGCTTATTGGCTCAGCTTTGGGCAGTGGCTGGTCCATTTTGGAGCCAGCTGAAGCTGGCTCTCTCGGACATGGAGTCAGCTCTTGATCTCTTCTCACCTAAGCCACCCCTCCAGCCCCCCTCACCGCTACCGAAACCTTGCCATGGAAACCCAATACACAGGGTCATTAACGTCCCCAGGAAGACCTGAGGCCATTGATCCAAGGCTTCCTCTGGCTGGTTAAACAAGACTTTGTCCCCTTCCTCTCCTGATTATAGGTTCTTTATGTCAGAGCAGAGATGTGCTGGACCTCAGCGGTGGCACCAGGCCAAGCTCAGAGGTGTAACAAAGCAAGCTGGTAGCAAGTGCCCAAGGTCCCATGCAAGCCAAAGGTTTGCTTCAGAGCATGCTGGGGTGGATGGCGGATGGCAATGGAAAGAGGAAATGAGGTGTCCTAAGGAGAGCAAACCCTGCCGTCTCCGGACCAGAGAGACGCAGGGCTGGACTGTGCAGTCCTGGCAGGAGAGGGCTTGGCTGCCTGCGGTGTCTTGGCAGCCCTGGAGGGCCTGTGGTGCAGGTGAAGCTGATCTCCAGGAAGGACAAGGTGCTTTTGAAAATGTCCTTGGCTATGGACATCCCGTCATCCAGGAACACTGTGAAAGTCATTGGTCTGTTCCTCGATTGCACCATGCAAGGGATGACCAAAGGATGTGGGAGAAGCACTGCCTACATCTACTGGATAGAGATGGGACAGGACTTGCCTCCCTGCAGTTGCTTGAACGAAAGCACTGAACATGTCTGAGGTTCTGTTGGGGTCTGTTACATGGCTGCTCTGAATGGGGATTGTGCTCCTGCAAGTCTCGTGCTGTCCCTGCCGGCTGCGTGCGGTTGTGCTGGAGAGCCCTGGCATCTCAGGTAGCTCCACAGGATGCAGTTAAGCTTGAAATGGAGCCGCTGCCCTGAATTAGGTTAGGCGTTGTAGGGGTGTCTCTGAGAAACCTGCCATAACTGCCAACGGAGATCTGGTAAATACAGGTGATGGAGAAGAGAGAGACTTTGCTCTCCCGACGGCAATGGCTCCATTTGCTCAGAGGAATTCCTCTGTAGGCTGCCCTGGAGATAATGAGCAGGAACAGGCTTCATTGCCCTCCATATGGCATCTGCTGTCACTTCAGCTGGCCAAAGGAATGCCCACCAGCCTCTGAAATGATGACGGCAGACGCTGCCCTGTCGCTCTGAATTGCTCCATCAGAGCTTCCAGTTCCCTGCACAGGTCTTGGACCACCTCTGGCACCTCACGTGTCGCCTGTGGTTTGCGTGGTACAGGAGATTCCTCCCTTTCAGTGTCTGGGTGTCCTGTCTCATAGTGGGACAAGAAGAGGTGATTCTTGGCCCGAACTCTGTCTCTGAGAGGGGAACTGACTCTGCTGGCAAGAAGGGTCCCTCCCCAGCTGAGGGAGGGAAGCTCAGAGATGACTTCAGCTTGTTTCACAGTTGGTTCCCCTGGAGCCCCAGGAATATCTTTGAGGGAGTCCACAGGGAGCTGAGAAAGTGCTGCCTTGGGCTGGTCCTCTGCTGCTGAGCTGGGCCGGGCTCCTGGGATGGAGGGAGCTCATGGCAAGCGGGCAGCGCTGCAGAGAGACAGCTCTGCCCAGGAGCAGCTCCTCTGCAGAGCACAGCAGGGCTGAGGGTGCTGCCTGCAGGTGGTGAAAGGAGAGGGATGAGGCAGAGAGAGGTTAAAGGCAGTCTGGGGTGGGAGGAGAGAGGAGACTTCACCTGGAGAAACATCTTCAGAGCCCTTAACAGGGTAAGTCTCTGGCTGCAGGGCAATGCAGCTGCGGTTCCTGAAAAGATCTCCTAAAGCTGGCACGTCCCACAGCCTATGGGATCCGTCAGGAGGACTCTGGCAGTTCCTCCAGTGTAGAGAGAGAGGACGTGCTTTGGAGCACGGCTTCCCTGCTGCCCCGTCAGAGGGACAGGGCAAGTCAGCTGCAGAGGTATGAAGCCGGGTGTGCAGCCAGGGGTGCCCAGGGCTGTCCTTCTGAGCGGGGTCCCTGCACCCCAGGGGGCTGTGTGCCGGGGCAGGGACTCTGCCGCCTGCCAGGGTCAGCTCCCAGCCTGCCCAGGGAGCTCCCCACGGCTCTGCAGGGAGAAGGTGTGGGTGGAAGGAGCGACCCCCAGCATGGTAGGGCAGGGATGAGCAGGGCAGGGCAGGGCAAGGGGTTTCTGCTCTCAGGAGAGTGCTGCCTGTGTCAGGGCTTCTCACCGCTTCAGCTCTCCCTCATCACATTTCAAAGTGGACTCCTCCAGAAGCACATCAACTCAGCAACAACTTCCCCCTTCCTGCCACCTCAGGTTTTCTGTGATCTGGTCTTCAGCCCTTGCACACGCAGAGATGCCCCTGGGCAGTGCCCTGCCCTGGGAGGTGTTGGCAGGGCAGAGGTGAGCGCACAGCAAGTGGGATGGGGTTTGTGAGCAGTGACAGGGAGTTGTGCTGGGGACAGGGAGACGGCTCCTGGCAGCAGAGACGTGGGCAGGGAGTGAGAGGGAGCTACTGCCAGAAAGAGTGGGAGGGGGCGTTGGGGGTGGCAGGTTCAGCTCCTGTTCAGACGCCCACCCTTTGGGTCCTGCTATGCAGGTGTGTCTGTGGGAGCAAAGTGCCCAAGTCTCCTGCAGGCAACTTCAGGACATTGAGCTCTGTTCCTGGGGTGTCCTGCGGGGCTGCAGGGTGCCCTCCAGAAGGGCACAGCTCTCCCCTCGTATCTCTGTGCTCCCTAGGATCCCCATGGAGAAGACACCTGGGTGCTAAGGCCCTGGAAATGCTGCTGGGCAGCTGTAGGTGGGCAGCTGCAATGATCCCTCTGTGTCTCAGTCTGGGAGGGGAGAGAGGAGAAAAGGCGAGGAGTCTGTCTGTCTGCTCTTTGAACCTGGATTCCTCTGCTCTCGGCAGTGTCCGGTTTCTTTTTAGAGGAACACCTGAGTGTGATCATCCTCCAGTTCCAAGCTGCCAGCACAGGGCAGCTGAGAACGGGACTGCTGGGCAGGGCAGCTCTCCTCACTCTGCACTAAGGGACAGTCCCTTTGCCTCCAGGAGCCACGAGATGTCACTTGGAGTGCATGAGAAAGGTCAGGGATTTCAGCCATCCAAACCCACTCCTAAATGTGGCAGGTGCAACTAGAACAAAAGAAACAAAACCAAATCCCCTCGGCTCTGTTCTGCAGTTGGGCAAATTGCGAACAGCCATGCCAAAAAGCTCTGTGATGTATCACGAGTGCATTTAAGTTGAGATCAGCCTGCGTTCCTCATTCCCTCTCGCTGCACAGCAGGAAGGACTCCTGAGGAGCCCATTCCAGAGTCCCTGCTCCCAATGGCCCCCTCAGCCAGCAAAACCCGGAGCTCAAGTGAGGGAGCTGCAGAGAGGTCTTGCTGAAAAGAAAGAGTCTGAGTGTGGGGCTGCTATGAGACATGCGCTATGTTTTGCTCGGAGAAGGCTGCCCTAACTCAGTACTGCCTTTTCCTTCTCAACAGATAAGCAAACCCAGAGGCAGCAGATGTCCAACGGCAGCTCCATCACCCAGTTCCTCCTCCTGGTGTTCGCAGACACGCGGGAGCTGCAGCTCTTGCACTTCTGGCTCTTGCTGGGCATCTACCTGGCTGCCCTCCTGGGCAACGGCCTCATCATCACCGCCGTAGCCTGCGACCACCGCCTCCACACCCCATGTACTTCTTCCTCCTCAACCTCTCCCTCCTTGACCTGGGCTCCATTTCTACTACTGTCCCCAAAGCCATGGCCAATTCCTTGTGGGACACCAGGGCCATCTCCTACTTGGGATGTGCTGCCCAGGTCTTTCTGTTTTTCTTCTTGGTTGGAGCAGAGTTTTCTCTTCTCACCGTCATGGCCTACGACCGCTACATTGCCATCTGCAAACCCCTGCACTACGGGACCCTCCTGGGCAGCAGAGCTTGTGTCCACATGGCAGCAGCTGCCTGGGGCAGTGGGTTTCTCAGTGCTGTCCTGCACACTGCCAGTACATTTTCCATACCACTCTGCCAAGGCAATGCTGTGAACCAGTTCTTCTGTGAAGTCCCCCAGATCCTCAAGCTCTCCTGCTCAGACTCCTCCCTCAGGGAAGTTGGGGCCCTTGTGGTTAGTGTCTGTTTAGCTTTTGGGTGTTTTGTTTTCATCGTGCTGTCCTATGTGCAGATCTTCAGGGCCGTGCTGAGGATCCCCTCTGAGCAGGGACAGCACAAAGCCTTTTCCACATGCCTCCCTCACCTGGCCGTGGTCTCCCTGTTTATCAGCACTGCCATCTTTGCCTACCTGAAGCCCCCCTCCATCTCCTCCCCATCCCTGGACCTGGTGGTGGCTGTTTTGTATTCGGTGGTGCCTCCAGCAGTGAACCCCCTCCTCTACAGCATGAGGAACGAGGAACTCCAGAATGCCCTGAAGAACCTCATTCTAGAGGTAGTATTTCAGCAGCAATAAGCTGCCCATCTCTCTTCACAAGGTTTCTCCGAATTATCTCAGGCAACTTGTGTCCTTTGGGCATTGTACTGCTTAGAATCGTGTTTCTTCAGGAAGGTTTGCTTTCATCCTGCTTCTCAGGAGGATGAACCCAGGCTGTCTGGCCCAAAGGCCTTCTCTAAATGAGTCTATCACTACGCTAATGCTGGCCTCCTTTGTGTGTCTGTAAAAAAAGGGGATTTCCTCAGTGCAGCGTGTGAAGCTTGGGCTCTTCTTTCCGACCTGGAGTGCAGGCTACGCTGAGGGAATTGCAGGCTAAAAGGCCCTGCTGTTGTGCTTGGGTGCGGCATTGGCTTAGCGGGACAAGGACATGGGTCGATGTGTAAGGGAATGAGGGCTGGACTGATCCTTGGCTTTACTGGGTGCCCAATGGCATTGGAGATGCTGAGCAGTCAAAAGGCACCTGCTTGAGGCTCTCTCACATATGACAGGGCTGGTCAAAGATGCCCGACCTTCTGAAAGGGGATCTGAACCCCCAGGAGAGCACAGGGCATCTCTGGGTCACTAGGTGCCTCGGGGTGGAAAGGGAATGGAGGTTTAGAAAACTTCCCCAACAAGTGGAGTCACCCAAAGGGAAAGGGCTAAAGTGAAGGATGCGCAGCCTAATGGGGGCTCTGCAATGCCAGAGGGGCAGCGGAGACACAGCAGGCGTGAGGAAGGCAGCCGTGAGAGCGATTCACCTCATCTTCAATGAGAAGCCATGGGCTGGATCCAGTGACACCCCTGAACACATCCTGAACCAGTTGAAACACCCCGTGATTTCTCTGAGTGTCATAGCCACAGACCCATGGGAGACATCTGTGAGGGGTAGTGATGCTGGTCTGGCTAGATGTGCTTCACTCCCAGAGCAGTATGGCCGGTATGTAGTCACCCCGTGGTCCCAGGGCACCAGAGCCTGCTTGCTCTGCAGAGCAGCACCACCAGCTCAGGGCCCTGTGGGGAGCTCAGGGAAGGGAGCCAGGACCAACTGGCCAGGCCAGCATGGACACACGCCCCTGGGGAAAGGCTCTCTGTGGAGCAGGGATTTCCCTGGAGAAGAGTGGAGCACCACGCGTGTGTCACAAGTAAGGCAAGAAGGAGGAGAAACAGGTTGTTGTGTTCACCGGCGTGGGGCAGCTCCTGTGTCACTGGGACTGGCGGGTGGGGGTGGCACAGGCTGCCCGGGGGCTCTTCTGGAAAGGAGAGGGCAGACCACCAAGAGGGACTGAACCAAATCCTTGGGCCAGCCTCTAGCCCTGGGACTGATGGGGAGGATGACAGCCCTTCCCCAGCCCCCAGGAGCTTCTGTGTCCTTCAGAGAGGGTGCGGCTGTGGTGTGGGTGCCCAGAGCTCCGCAGCACCCTGCAGCAGGCACTGCTGTGGGGCAAGCCCAGACTGAGACTCCTATTGAGCCTGCTGCCAACCCGCACCCCCACATCCCTTTCTGCAGGGCTGCTCTCCAGCCACTGCTCTCCCAATCTGTACTTGTGTCCGGAGCGTTACTCCATCCTGGGGGCAGAATCCGGCATTTGGACTTGTTAAATTTCATGCCCTTCATGATGACTGCTCAAAGCGCCAGTCTAGCCGGATCCTTCAGGAAGGCCTCTCATCCCTCAAGAGAGCCAACAGCACCTCCCAGTTTGGGATCATCAGCCAACTTGCCAACAATGGATTCCACTCCTGCCTCCAGCCCATTGATAAATCTATGGAACATTGACAAATATATAGAACTGGCCCTAGGATCGAGCCCTGAGGAACACCACTGGTGACCAGTCGCCAGCCAGATGTAGCCCCATTCACCACGACCCTTTGAGCCCTGCCGTCCAGCCAGTTCTTCACCCGTGAGCGCACCGGGAGCCCACTCATCTCACGACTGGACAACTCGCCCAGAAGGATGCTGTGAGGGACGGTATCCAAAGCCTTCCCGACATCCAGAAAAAACCACATCCACCGCCTTCCCTTCATCCACGAGGCGGGTGACCTTATCCTGGAAGGATATCAAATTGGTTAATCAGGACTTTCCCTTTGTGACCCCATGTTGACTGTGCCTGATGATTGCCTTGTCCTTTAAATGCCTTTCAATAGCACCCAGAATCATAGAATCATGGAATATCTCGAGTTGGAAGGGACCCCTAAGGATCATCGAGTCCAACTCCCTGCTCCTCACAGGACAACTGAAAACTAAACCGTAGGACTTTCATACATCCAAACAAATTGGGAAATATCAGGTTTTATACAAAAAAGAACCCCAGTGCTATGAAGATTCCCTTCCTGGGACTGAAATGTATCTGTCACTCTTTTCTAGTAGCACTAAGAAAACAGAAACAATGTCTAAAATCTTGCTGCAGGGGAGGTCCGAATCAGATGTTGCTTACAGAAAATTTTATAACAGCCATATCTCAAGCTCTGTGCTGCTCTATCTGGAATAAACACCTATCATACTTCAGTAAGTTACGTCATCTCCTTAGGAGCAGGCTTCCTGTCTTTGTACCTAATGTACAACATTGCAACTGGCATGTTGTGCATCAGAAGAGATCATAATTTCAAGAATTACCCTCTCTCTCAACAGTACAGAGCTCTCGCTGAACCACTGATCATATTCAGTGCTAACACATAATAAATGAAAACATTCCATGGTACTTCCATGTCATTGAACCATTTTTCTGTACAGATTTATGCTTATTTTTGAAAGCCAGGGATTTCACTGATGCTGCTCAAATTCCTGCAGAACAGCTGGTTCTAGCCTTGGGACTCTCCCTTCTCCTCTCTATGTACAGCAGCAGACAAGTCTGGAGGGCATGCATTCGCTTCCCACAGATGTTAAAAGAAGCAATTGTCATGGTTTAGCCCCAGCCAGCAGCTAAGCCCCACAGAGCTGCTCCCTCACTCCCCTCCCCCTGGTGGGATGGGGGAGAGAATTGGAAGTGAAAACTGGTGGGATGAGATAAAAACTCTTTCATAATTTAAAAAACTAAATAAAGAAAGAAATTGTAAGGAAAAGAAAAAAATAACAAAGAGAGAGAAAAATAAACCCCAGGACAGACAAGGGATGCAAATGAAGACAATTGCTCACCACCAACCGACCGATGATGCCCAGCCAGTCCCCGAGCAGCGGCCCCCCCGCCAACCTCCCCTCCAGCTTTTATTGCTGAGCATGACGTCATATGGTCTGGAATCTCCCTTTGGTCGGTTGGGGTCAGCTGTCCTGGCTGTGTCCCCCTCAACTTCTCGTGCACCCCCAGCCTACTCGCTGGTGGGGTGGTGTGAGGAGCAGAAAAGGCCTTGACGCTCTCCAAGCACTGCTCGGCAGTAACGAGAACATCCCTGAATTATCAACGCTGTTTCCAGCACCAATCCAAAACACAGCCCCATGCCAGCTGCTATGAAGAAAATTAACTCTTTCCCAGCCAAAACCAGCACAGCAATTTATATTATGATCTTCTCCACGATTTTTCCAGGTTCTGAGGTTAGACCTAGAGGTCTGTCGTTCCCTGGGTCTTCCCTCTTGCCCTTCTTGTAAATGGGAATACCATTGGCTAGCTGCCAGTCAGCAGGGACCTCCCCAGACTTCCCAGACCTTTGGGAGATGATCGAGAGAAGTCCTGCCGTGACATCCGCTAGCTCCTTCAGTACTCTGGCGTGAATCCTGTCAGGGCCCATGGGCTTGTCATAGAATCATAGAATGGTTTGGGTTGGCAGGGACCTCTAAAGGTCATCTAGTCCAACCCCCCTGCAATAAGCAGGGACATCTTCAACTAGATGAGATTGCTCAGAGCCCCGTCCAACCTGACCTTGAATCTTTCCAGGGATGGGGCATCTACAGCCTCTCTGGGCAACCTGTGCCAGTGTTTCACCACCCTCATTGTAAAAAATTGCTTCCTTATATCTAGGCTGAATCTCCCCTCTTGTAGTTTAAAACCATTACCGCTTGTCCTATCGCTAAAGGCCCTACTAAAAAGTCTGTCCCCATCTTTCTTGTAAGTCCCCTTTGAGTATTGAAAGGCCGCAACAGGGTGTCCCCGGAGCCTTCTCTTCTCCAGGCTGAACAACCCCAACTCTCTCAGCCTGTCCTCATAAGAAAGGTGTTCCATCCCTCTGATCATTTTTGTGCCCTTTTCTGGGCCTGCTCCAACAGGTCCATGTCTTTCCTGTACGGAGGACTCCACAGCTGGATGCATCTGGAGGCAATGTACCCATTTTCACAGCTGGAAACCTGGAAAACAATTCTGTGTTTCCATCCACTCTGGCTTTTCTCTTGATGATTTGAGGGAAAGCCCTCACGTTCCCCATGACCATGGAAGTAAGCCAAGTGCAAATATGGTCAGATTTGGCACTGGCCAAATGGGGCTGTTAAAGGGTGAGCGAGTCCTGCTGATCACTCCTTGGCTCTCCAGTCGACGAATCAGTGTATGGATGGGAATCAGGGAGTCTCGGTTGGTGAGATATTGCCGCCGGTGCACCCTTGTGGTAACGATCGGCACCTGTTGCTCTTCGACCCTCAGGAACCCCACAACTGAAGGGTCCTCAGAGAGACCGGGCAAGGTGGACAACTATGGAGACAGGTATCCAGTACCTGAGGGAATTAGCTGTGCATTAGTGTCCATGGTCAGGTCCACCCTCGATCACGAGCCCATCTATATGTTGCGTCTCTTCCCTGATGGCCTGAGGTGTCATAGGCCCACCGAGCCAGAAATAATTCACCCTTATTCTGCCAATCCAGATCTACCTGAGCTACTTCACTCCTAGCAGCCTTGTCTACCTGTTGATTGTTTTGATGTTCTTCAGTGGCCCGACTCTTAGGTACGTGGGCATCTACATGATGTACTTTCACAACCAGGTTCTCTAGCCGGGCAGCAATATCTTGCCACAATGGGGCAGCCCAGATGGGTTTACCTCTGCGTTGCCAGTTACTCTGCTTCCATTGCTGCAACCACCCCCACAGAGCATTTGCCACCGTCCATGAATCAGTATAGAGATAAAGAATTGGCCATTTTTCTCAATCCCTTTGGCAGCAGAGTGCCGGCCACAGTTTGCTTTCACTTGGAGGGGTGTCCAGTACACCTGGAATCGACTGCCCCAGGGGTGGAAACACAGCCCCGCCATTTGCCATGGACTAATCCAGAATGCACTGGAAAAAGGTGGAGCTCCAGAACACCTGCAGTACATTGATGATATCATCGTATGGGGCAACACAGCAGAAGTCAGATCAAGTTCAGCCTTCTTGTCCCACTCCAGTCAGTCTTTTGCAGGTGAAGGGCTGCTTGGCAGACAGCCCTGGTCATGTCCTTGCCTTCACCTTGTGTTTTCTTTTTCCCTCTTTTGCCCCTCCCAGATTCTTCCCTTTGATCACGCTCATGCCCTCCCATACAAGTAGGCCACCTCTGGTTAGCCTTTCCTCATCAGACACGGTTTGTCTTGCTTTGGACCCTCGTGTGGTGTTTCTGGGATGGTCACCGGGGTAACCCCTCTCTTGGCTTGCAATTTCACTTAACCAGGATGTCCTCCTCAAGGCAGGCTCAGGCTTGACTGGAGGAAGAGCAACCTGAAAGAAAAGGGGCTGGGCATTACGAGGGATGCCATAGCAGCCAGTGGTGGTGATAAAGAGGAGTATGGCCATGTGCCTGCACTGGGAGGAGCGTGGCCACCCAGACCAGGGGAGTTGTCGTCCGTCTTGACTCAGCACTGGTGTGGCCACACCTGGAATAGTGTGTCCCGGAGTGGGGCTCCCCATTCTGGAGGAATGGCGAGAAACTGGAGATGATCCAGAGGAGGTGTGCCAAGATGGGGCTAGGGGCCGTGTGTGGGGAGGCTGAGAGACCTCGGCTTCTCAGGCCTAGTGAATCGGAAGATCTGGGAAGTGCAGGATCATGTAGCCCATGAGAGCTTGAAAATTGCCTGCCCGTCGGCATTGCCTCCAATTTTCTGCTGTAAGGAGCCCCTGGGGAGGCTTTGTCAGTAATGGCCCTCAGTGGGACCCAGGAATGCTTCAGGGTACTTTGGGTTTTGCTTCTGAGTTTGCCTTCTGGAGAGGTTTGTGCAAATCTCCTCTCAGCCTCTCAGGTTCATGGACTCAGCCCCAAATGCACCCTGGGGCTCAGTGCAACGCAGAAAGCCCTGATGTGCCTTTCTTTGTCTTCAGTTCTTCTTACTTTCCTTTTCACTGACATTAACTGACATCTGACAGGCCGACAGGCATTAAAACAAGGTCATCTGGTGTCTTGCGCAGAGCCCCATGACCCCCAAAACCTTCCCTGCCCAGGACTCCTCAGTCTTTGCACAGAGCGAGGCACACGGAGGTGTCGACCTCTCTTCACTGCTGTAGACGTTGGTTTAGACGGTCACTTACAGCACAGGAGGATTCGTGCCTCATAAACATCTGCTCTGCTCCAGTTAGAAGCAGGGCCCAGCATCACAGGACCATAAGACGGCTGAGGTTGGAAGGGACCTCAGGAAGTCTGCAGTCCAACCTGTCAGAGCAGGGTCAGCCCAAGTTGTTCAAGGCTTGATTCAGGGCGAGTTGGAAAACCCCCAAGGACAGAGACTGCACAGCCTCTCTGGGTGACCTGTTCCAGCACTTGGCTGAGCTCCTGGGGAAAAAAGTGTTCCTTATGTCCTGGCTGAACCTCTCCTCCTCCACCTTCCACCCCTTGTCTTTTGTCCTGCCACCATGCACCACGGTGAAGCGACTGGCTCTGTATTCTCCATGACCTCCTCGTCGGTACTGGCAGGCTGGGATGAGGTCCCCGCCAGCCTTCCCTTCTCCGGGCTGGACAAGCCCAGCTCCCTCAGCCTCTCCTCACCGGCAGAGTGCTCCAGTCCCTGGCTGTCCTGAGGGCCCTCTGCTAAACCCACTCCAGCTTGCCAAGATCTTTCCCGAAGTGGGGATCGGAAATGAGGATGGAGGATTCCAGAGAATCCCTTCCCTCCATCGCCTGGCCGTGCTCCTGGTCGCACAGCCCAGGACGCTGGTGGCCTCCCTTGCTGCCAGGGCACACGGCTGCCTCCTGTCCAGCTCCCTGCCCACCAAGACCTTTCCCCCAGGGCTGCTGCCAGCCAGGCAGCCCCCAGCCTGTGCCATTGCCAGGGGGAGTCCCCTGCAGGGGCAGACACTGGCGTTTGTCCTTGTGGGATTTCCTGAGGTTCCTGCCAATATGTGCTCTCCTCCTTCTTGAACCCCTTCATTGAGCACAGAGGCCTGGGAGACCTTTTCCGTAAAGGCTCAGGCAAAGGCGGCGTTGAGCCCCTCACTATCATCAGTGTCTGCTGTTGTTATATCCCCCTCCCCATCCCACAGCAGCCCTGCATTTTCCTTGGTCAGCCCTGGTCTCTAACACAGCGATTGAAGCTCTTGTCTTTGCTCTTGACTTTTCTCGCAGCCACCAACTCCAGGCGGTCACCCCCTGGCAGCTGCTTCGTGGCTCCTGTCAGTGCCCTGTCCTGCACCGGCCCAGCCCCGCTGCCCCACACATGGTCCCATGGCCCCACTGTGCAGGCACGGCATGGGAAAGGGTGTATTTGGTGTGAGGAACAGTTTCTCCTGCATGATCCCCATGACAGCCCTTTGTGCCCTGTCCCGCTTCTGTTCCTCCTACTTGAGACAGCCTCCCCCAGGTCCTGGAACCTACGCAGCCCTATCCGCATCCCATGTGGGATTTCACAGACATCCCTGCTCCGGGGTCTGCCAGGGTCCGGGCCAGGAGAGAGGCCGGGCATGGCTAGCCATTCCCCTGATACAGGCACTGAGCCCAGCAGGAGGATGGAGATGGCCTTACAACAAAACCCACCCATAAACCTGGGGTGAGCGGCCAGTGCTGGAAATGGCTGATGAGAGATGGCTGGTGGCCGGGTAGTGACGAAGGCCCTGCGCCACCTTCCTGGTCTGTTCATGCCGCCGAGGGCACAGACCAGCCTCCTCTCTCCTGCACTTGCATGTCTTCGATCCCCTCCACAAGCCCTGGCTCTGCACCACAAACTCCCTGGTGTGAGTCCTCACTCTGCATGGTCATGCACTATGAAATACACACTGATGTTTTTCTCTCCCAGGTACTTTCCAGCCCAGCCCAGTTCCCTCCAAGCTCTCCCACCTCCCCTGCCCTCTCTCCACCACCAATGCCCTCTCCCTAGCAAAGCCCAGTCGGGGCTGGCCCCACTGCAGGGTGCTCCGGGCAGTCGCACCACAGCCTCAGCCCCTCTGAAGGGCACAGCAGCTCCTGGGGGTCAGAGAGGAGTCAGCCCCATAGATGGGTGAACATGCATGGCAAAAGGAAAAGAAGGCACCTTGTGTCCCCTGCTTTCCTCTCCAGCACATCCTGAGAGGCTGCGGCCCCTCCATGCTATCCCATCTCCCCAGGCCAGCACAAAAGCCCTGGCCCTTGCGGTCCTCAAGAGCACAGAGCAGCCATCCCGAAGCTGGTGCAGCCAGAAAGCTCTTTTCATCTCCCATTCATTCCTGCTACGCTGAGGATAGGTCTCAGACAAAAAAGTTGCTGCAGAATCATTTATTTCACTTAAATACAATGTGAGACTCCCCATTTACACAAAGTCTCTGGGTCACACAAGATGGGTGGATAGTTCAGTAGGAGAGGATGAATAATGACATTTCTTTGAAGACAACAACATCACAAGTGGAAAAGGAAAAAAAATGTAAGGAAGGAAAGACAGACTTGGCCTGTCATGACATACACTGGGAGCCCTTTGCAGAGGAAAGTAGGCAGTCTATGGCTGCTGAAAAACATCCAGTCATCAGTTTCCTCAGAGCATCCTTGAGCTCCTGGTTCCTTATGCTGTAGATGAAGGGGTTCAATGTCGGAGGCACCACCGAGTACACAACAGCCATCACCAGATCCAGGGATGGGGAAGAGATGGAGGGAGGCTTCAGGTAGGCAAATATGCTGGTACTGATAAACAGGGAGACCACGGCCAGGTGAGGGAGGCACGTGGAAAAGGCTTTGTGCCGTCCCTGCTCAGAGGGGATCCTCAGCACGGCCCTGAAGATCTGCATATAGGACAGCACGATGAACACAAAACATCCCCAAAATAGAAAAGCACTAAAAGCAAGAAGCCCAACTTCCCTGAGGTAGGCGTCTGAGCAGGAGAGCTTGAGGAGGTGGGGGATTTCACAGAACTGTTCCATGGCATTGCCCTGGCAGAGTGGTAGTGAAAATGTATTGGCAGTGTGCAGCAGAGCAGTGAGAAACCCACTGCCCCAGGCAGCTGCTGCCATGTGGACACAAGCTCTGCTGCCCAGGAGGGTCCCGTAGTGCAGGGGTTTGCAGATGGCAACGTAGCGGTCGTAGGCCATGACGGTAAGAAGAAAATACTCGCCTACTATCAAGAAGAGAAAGAAAAAGACCTGTGCAACACATCCTGCATAGGAAATGGCTCTGGTGTCCCAGAGGGAATTGGCCATGGATTTGGGGAGAGTGGTTGAGATGGAGCCCAGGTCGAGGAGGGAGAGGTTGAGGAGGAAGAAGTACATGGGAGTGTGGAGGCGCTGGTCATAGGCTACAGTGGTGAAGATGAGGCCGTTGCCTAAGAGGGCAGCCAGGTAGATGCCCAGGAAGAGCCAGAAGTGCAAGAGCTGCAGCTCCCGTGTGTCTGTGAACGCCAGGAGGAGGAACTGGGTGATGAAGCTGCTGTTAGACATCTGCTGCCTCTGGGCATGGGGGACTGTCATAGGAGGAAAAGTTATGAATAAGTTAGATCAGATTTCTCTGAACAAAATCCATTCAGTTTCTCACAGAAAACCCCAAACCGCCTCACCCCTTTCAGGGAGACTTTTGGCAGGTCCCTTTCATGAGCTGTGGTTGGTGCTGGCTGAGGGTGCCACTGGGAGAAGGGGGCTCTGCCGTGGGCTCTGGAGGAGTCAGTCCTGCCCTACAGCAAGAGGTAAACAGGAACACGGGGCGATCTCACATGAAATCCACTCATGATACTGAAGAGCTTTTCAGCATTGCTGCTGCCAGTTCACCCAACTGCAGAGCAGAGCTGTGGGGATTTTGGTTTGTTTCTTCTGTTCCAGTGGCCCCACCACAGCTGAGAAGTGCTTTTAAGGCAGAAATCCTTGGCATTCCTGCTCCACTCAAAGGGAAAGCTTGAGGGTACTGGGAGGCAAAGGGACTGTCCCACAGTGCAGAAGGAGGACAGCCGGTCTGTCCATCGGTCCTGGTCTCGGCTGCCCTGTGCTGGCAGTTCTTTGAGTCAGAGGACGATCACTCCCAGATGTTCCCCGAGGAGAAACTGGATGCTGCTGAGAGCAGAGGAAGCCAGTTTCCAAGTGCAGACTGCCAAACCCCTCACCCCATCTCATCGTACCTGAGGAGGATCTCAGCTCTCCCTCCCAGCCATGGACACAGAGGGCTCGTTGCAGCTGCCCACACACAGACAACGAGCAGCATTTCCACGGCCTTAGCAATGAAGTGTCTTCTCCATGGGACTGCTAGATAACACAGAGCTGTCGTGGGAGAGCTGTGTGCTTCTGGAGGGCAGCCTGCAGCCCAGGAGGAACCCCCAGGGAAGGAGTCAAATATCCTAAATCTGGGGTGTCCTGAAAGGAGAATCCGCTCAGTTCATTGTCCTGAACCGGCAGATTAGGAGAGGACTTGGACACTTTCCCCCCCATGGATGCATCTGCATGGCAGGACCCACAGGACTGGTCTCTGAACTGCGGCTTAAACCCAAACCCCATCCCAGAAGGTCCAGTGATAAGAACAAGGTGAGCAAAGACAGGAAAGGAAAAAAGGAGAAATGCCACAGTGCTGCTGCAGATGGAGCCAGGAGAAAGACAGACAGTCACGTATTTGGTAATTTCTCCTTTTAAGGGGTGAGGTCACTGAGCAGGTGACTGACCACCCATGGCCTTAAGAGCAGAGGTGGGAGAGGAGGCCGGGGTTTGCTCCATGGTAGGCGTCTGCACTGCAGGGGATGGCAGGGAGGTGCCCGAATCCCCCTTCCCATGGCGTTTCTGGGAGCAGATCCTTCTCCCTCCCAGCCCATGTCTCTGCTGCCTGGAGCTTGTCCCTGCCAGGAGTTGTTTCTCTGTCCCTGGGTCTCTTCCCTGTCACTGCTCACAGACCCCATCCCACCCGCTGTGTGCTCAGCTCTGCCTTGCAGACCCCTCCTGGCAGCGGGGTACGGCCCAGGGGCATCTCCGTGTGTGCAGGGGCTAAGGAGCAGCTCGGACAAGTGCTAACGAGAACTGGGGTCTCCGTGCCTTTCAAGAACAGAGAAATAAATTCCCATCTCCCACTCCCTACCCAGCCAAGCAAGAGTGGAAAAACTGAAAGCACAGACTCCTTCCCTTTCAGGTAAATGCTGCCTTGATGTCATTCTTCAAAAGGACCCTCTGCAATTGCTGCGGGGGTGATCTGGAGCTGTGACCAGCCCTGTACCACACAGCACCCTCTCAACAGCAGAAGCACCGTGCCCTGCCCTGCCAGGGGTCGCTCCTTCCACCCACAGCTTCTCCCCACAGTGTCATGGGGAGCTCCCCGGGCAGGCTGAGTGCTGACCCTGGCAGGTGGCAGAGTCCCTGCCCCGGTACACAGCCCCCTGGGGTGCAGGGACCCTGCTCGGAAGGACAGCCCGGGGCACCCCTGGCTGCACACCCGGTTTCACACTCCTGCAGCCATCCCTGGGAGAAGGCAGCCATCACACGCAGTCCTCTGATGGTGCAGTGGGGAAGCCCTGTGCTGGAGCACGTCCTTCTCCTCTACAGTGGAGAAACTCCGAGAGTCCTCCTGACAGATTCCATAAGCATGTGCTAGCTTTAGGAGATCTTTCCAGGAACCACAGCTGTGCTGCCCTACACCCAGAGACTTACTGTATTCAGGGCTGTGAAGATTTCTCCCCTAGTGAACACTCAGCTCTCCTCCCACTCCAGATTGCCATCTCTCTCTTCCTCACTCGTCTCCTCTCGGTGCCTGCAGGCAGTGCCCCCAGCCCTGCTGCGCTTTGCAGAGGAGCCGCTCCTGGGCAGAGCTGTCTCTCTGCAGCACTGCCCGCTTGCCATGAGCTCCCTCCATCCCAGGAGCCCGGCCCAGCTCAGCAGCAGGGGACCAGCCCAAGGCAGCACTTTGCCCCCTCTGGGCTCCCTCCAGGTGTCCCTGGGGCTCCAGGGGAACCTGCTGTGAAACAGGCTGAAGTCATCACTGATGTTCCCTCTGCAGAGACACTTCTTTCCAGCAGTGGCATTTCTCCTCTTACAAAAAGATTGGGGCATGAGAATCACCTTTTCTTCTCCCATCATTAGGCAGGACACCAGGAAGGTTACAGCAAAGGATGTAATTTCTCCAAGCTGGAGGGGTGTCGTGGTTTAACCCCATTCAGAAGCCAAGCACCACACAGCCGCTCCCTCACTCCCTGCCCCCCTCCCTCCCCCTGCTCCTGGTGGGATGGGGAGGAGAATCGGGAAAGAAGGCAGAACTCGTGGGTTGAGATAAGAACAGTTTAATAACTGAAGTAAAATATAATATTAACAATAATAATAATGAGATATACTAACACTACTACTAATAGTAATGAAAAGGAATACAACAAAAAAAAGAGGGGGGAAGGAAGAAAAACCCCAGTGATGCACAATGCAATAGCTCACCACCCGCTGACCGATGCCAGAGCTGCGATCCATGCCTCCCGGCCAACTCCCCCCTGTTTATATACTGGGCATGACGTTCCATGGTATGGAATACCCCTTTCGCTAGTTGGGGTCAGCTGCCCCGGCTATGCTCCCTCCCAGCTTCTTGCACACCTGCTTGCTGGCAGAGCATGGGAAACTGAAAAGTCCTTGGCTTAAGAGAAGCGCTACTTAGCAACAACTAAAACATCAGAGTGTTATCAACATCATTCTCACACTAAATCCAAAACCCAGCACTGTACCAGCTACTAAGAAGAGAGTTAACTCTGTCCCAGCCGAACCCAGGACAATATCCACCCCTTATTCTATACCATTTACGTTATGCCCAGATCCCATACTTTCTGATACATTTCCAATTAATCACCATCAACTTTCCTGTCTTTTAATATATACGTATAGATATCATTCCCGCGATCTATGGGCCATCTCTATCAAATGTGTGTTGAGTTCATTCAGTCCATGACTTTGAGCTCCATCTATTGTAACAGTCTGTCTGGGCAGGAGGGATGATGCAAAGTCCACTCAGTTGGTAGAACAGGATTGGGCTTCGGTGTGATGTGGCAGGCAGGTGACATTGGGCACAGCGGGAAGATGCTGTGTGGTGTCGGATTGTTGCATGCTGAAGTCAGTCCTGGTTCCATCACTACTGCACTTCACTCAGTTTTGTCAAAGTTCATTCTTCATTAATCTAAGTAATTCTTACTGTAATACCATTAATATAGTATATAACAATTATAATAATGATGACATAGAGTGGCAAGATTATATAGCAATTAATAGCATACAATTTAATCTATTGGCTGTTCTCACCTAAAATGAAATCCCCTTGAGGCACACATCGGACTTCCCCATCCTTCCGCATCACCCACCAAGTGCACCCAGGCCCTTGAGCAAAAGCAATCCCACGAATGGGTTTGCCTTTGCCTGAGGCAGGAGTAACCCAAACTGTTTTTCCTAGCATATTTTTTATGTGCACTACAGGGACCTTATCCCCTCCTACAGTACGTAAAAGTTCTGATTGGGCAGGGCCAGCTCGATTGGCAGATCCTCTAGTGTTGACTAACCAGGTGGCCTTTGCTAGATGTGTATCCCAATGTTTGAAAGTCCCACCACCCATTGCTCTCAATGTAGTCTTTAACAGTCCATTGTATCGCTCGATTTTCCCAGAGGCTGGTGCATGATAGGGGATGTGATACACCCACTCAATGCCGTGCTCTTTGGCCCAGGTGTCTATGAGATTGTTCCGGAAATGAGTCCCGTTGTCTGACTCAATTCTTTCTAAGGTTCCCTTTCGCCATAAGATTTGCTTCTCAAGGCCCACGATAGTGTTCCGGGCGGTGGCATGGGGCATGGGATATGTTTCCAGCCAGCCGGTGGTTGCTTCCACCAGCGTAAGCACATAACGCTTGCCTTGACGGGTTTGTGGGAGTGTGATATAGTCAATCTGCCAGGCCTCTCCATATTTGTATTTCAGCCATCGTCCTCCATACCAAAGAGGCTTTAACCGCTTGGCTTGCTTAATTGCAGCGCATGTTTCACATTCATGGATGACCTGTGCGATAGTGTCCATGGTCAGGTCCACCCCTCGATCGCGAGCCCATCTATATGTTGCATCTCTTCCCTGATGGCCTGAGGTGTCGTGGGCCCACCGAGCCATGAATAATTCACCCTTATGCTGCCAATCCAGATCTACCTGAGCTACTTCAATCCTAGCAGCCTTGTCTACCTGTTGATTGTTTTGATGTTCCTCAGTGGCCCGGCTCTTAGGTACATGAGCATCTACGTGACGTACTTTCACAACCAGATTCTCCAGCCGGGCAGCAATATCTTGCCACAATGGGGCAGCCCAGATGGGTTTACCTCTGCGTTGCCAATTACTCCGCTTCCATTGCTGCAACCACCCCCACAGAGCATTTGCCACCATCCATGAGTCAGTATAGAGATAAAGTATTGGCCATTTTTCTTGTTCAGCAATGTCTAAAGCCAGCTGGATGGCTTTCACCTCTGCAAACTGACTTGATTCACCTTTTCCTTCTGCAGTTTCTGCAACTTGTCGTATAGGACTCCATACAGCCGCCTTCCACCTCCGATGCTTTCCTACAATGCGACAGGACCCATCAGTGAACAGGGCATATTGCCTCTCACTTTCTGGCAGTTTATTATACAGTGGGGCCTCTTCAGCACGCGTTACCTCCTCCTCTGGTGATATTCCAAAATCTTTGCCTTCTGGCCAGTCTGTGATCACTTCCAGAATTCCTGGGCGACTGGGGTTTCCTACTCGACTTCATTGTGTGATCAGTGCAATCCACTTACTCCACGTAGCATCAGTTGCATGATGTGTAGAAGGGACCTTCCCTTTGAACATCCAGCCTAGCACTGGCAGTCGGGGTGCTAATAGGAGCTGTGTTTCAGTACCAACCACTTCTGAAGCAGCTCGGACTCCTTCATATGCTGCTAATATCTCCTTTTCAGTTGGAGTATAGCGGGCCTCAGATCCTCGATATCCCCGACTCCAAAACCCTAGAGGTCGACCTCGGGTCTCCCCAGGCGCTTTCTGCCAGAGGCTCCAGGTAGGGCCATTCTCCCCGGCTGCGGTGTAGAGCACATTTTTAACATCTGGTCCTGCCCGGACCGGCCCAAGGGCTACTGCATGAACTATCTCCCGTTTAATCTGTTCAAAGGCTTGTTGTTGCTCAGGGCCCCATTTAAAATCGTTCTTCTTCCGGGTCACTTGATAGAGAGGGCTTACAATCAGACTATAATTTGGAATATGCATTCTCCAAAAACCTACAACACCTAAGAAAGCTTGCGTTTCCTGTTTACTAGTTGGTGGAGACATAGCTGCTATTTTGTTGATCACATCCATTGGGATATGACGACGTCCATCTTGCCATTTTATTCCTAAAAACTGAATCTCCTGTGCGGATCCCTTCACCTTACTCAGTTTTATGGCAAAACCGGCTTTCAGAAGGATTTGGATTATTTTCTCCCCTTTCTCAAAAACTTCTTCTGCTGTGTTGCCCCATACGATGATGTCTTCAATGTACTGCAGGTGTTCTGGAGCTCCACCTTTTTCCAGTGCATTCTGGATTAGTCCATGGCAAATGGTGGGGCTGTGTTTCCACCCCTGGGGCAGTCGATTCCAGGTGTACTGGACGCCCCTCCAAGTGAAAGCAAACTGTGGCCGGCACTCTGCTGCCAAAGGGATTGAGAAAAATGCATTGGCAATATCAGTTGTGGCGTACCACTTGGCTGCTTTTGACTCCAGTTCATATTGAAGTTCTAGCATGTCTGGCACAGCAGCACTCAGCGGTGGCGTGACTTCATTCAGGCCACGATAGTCTACTGTTAGTCTCCATTCTCCATTAGACTTTCGCACTGGCCATATGGGGCTGTTGAAGGGTGAGCGAGTCCTGCTGATCACTCCTTGGCTCTCCAGTTGACGAATCAGCTTATGGATGGGAATCAGGGAGTCTCCGTTGGTGCGATATTGCCGCCGGTGGACCCTTGTGGTAGCGATTGGCACCTGTTGTTCTTCGACCCTCAGCAACCCCACAACCGAAGGGTCCTCAGAGAGTCCGGGCAAGGTGGACATCTGTTCAATTCCCTCTGTCTCCAAGGCAGCTATACCAAAGGCCCACCGGTACCCTTTCGGGTCCTTGAAATACCCCCTCCTGAGATAATCTATGCCAAGAATGCATGGAGCCTCCGGACCAGTCACAATGGGGTGTTTTTGCCACTCATTCCCAGTTAGGCTTATTTCAGCCTCCAATACAGTTAGCTGTTGAGATCCCCCTGTCACCCAGAAATACAAATAGCTTCTACCCCTTTATAGCTTGATGGCATTAGAGTACACTGTGCACCGGTGTTTACTAGAGCTTTATACTCCTGTGGATCTGATGTGCCAGGCCATCGAATCCACACAGTCCAGTAAACCCGGTTGTCCCTCTCCTCCGCCTGGCTGGAGGCAGGGCCCCTCTAGTCCTGGTCATAGGATTCTCCACTCTCTCTTTGTAAAAATGGATTAGAATTCCTTTTCATAGAACCAGGAGTAAGATCAGCCCTTCCACTCTGTCAGCCACACCGCTTGCAGTGCTCACTGGAGCCTGAAGCAACCATTTTCCTGGAAGAACCCTCATTTGTGGTTGTTTTTCCTTGCAATTCACGTACCCGTGCATCTAGGACCGAGGTAGGTTTTCTATCTCACTTCATCATATGCTCTCCGTGGTCAAGCAGGTAAAACCACAGGGTGCCCTGTGGTATATACCTTCTCTGTCCTCTCTCTTGCCCAGAAGAATACCTTCTCCTAATAGCTGAGAGATTGGTCCGTGCAGGTGGGAGGCAGAACTTATCCTCAAATCGCTGGAACTCTTGGGACCATTTCTCGGCTAGCGTGTCTGGCAGTTTCTCCACAGCCGCAATGAGGGTGGAAGTGAGACTTTCTTCGTATTGCCGAAGTCGGCGAGCCAATTCATCTACTGTCAGTTCCTCCTCATCTTTCCAGTCCATTACTGCATTGGCATATGATAATGGTGCGCTTCGTACAAACTTCCGCCACATGGGTCGTGCACATTGGACTTCATCTGGATCTGTGGGTAACCGCCCATCGCCTGGGTCATAATAAACCATCTGCTGCATGGCTAGTTCCCTCAGGTACTGGATACCTCTCTCCATGGTGGTCCATTTGCCTGGGTAACATACAACATCTTCCTTGAAGGGCTACCTTTCCCTCATGCCCAACAGAAGTTGCCTTCAGAGGCTGAGGGCTTGTGGGTTTTTTCCAATTGCCTTGTCAATGCCCCCTTCCCTAGAAAGGGATCCCAATTGCTTGGCTTCCTTACCCTCTAATTCCAAGCTACTTGCCCCATTATCCCAGCATCGGAGCAGCCAGGTGATAATGTGCTCGCCTGGATGACGGCTGAAGTCTTTTCGCTTATCTCGCAGCTCACTCGGGGATAGGGACCAGGTGATTATCTCCGGTTCTGCCTCTTCCTCTTGTTCTCGTGATGACCCTGCTTCACCTTCATCCTTCGCTAAGCGAACTGATTTTTTTGTATATTTCTTCTTCTGTATAGGGGCGATTGAGATTGGCACCGGTTGATTCTCTAGTTCAGCTGCATCATCCATCGCCAAGGTTTGAGTAGCCACAGTGCCTGTTGCTGGGGTTTGAGTAGCCACAGTGCTTGTCATAGGGATTAGAGTAGCTGCAGTAGCTGTCGCCAGAGTTTGAGTAGCTGAAGTACCTGTCACCAGGGTTGGAGTAGCTGCAGTTGTGGGAGCTGATCTCTGGGTGGTATTTTTAAATAGTTGTTTAACCCTAGACAAGATCTGAATCACATTCAGGAACAGGCTGATTCCTAGCAATAGGACCATGCTAACTTCAACATCCCAAGGATATTCAAAATTTACAAACTCCTTCAATGCTATTGCAATTAACCTGGCAGAGAAAGGGAAGATGTGGGAAGATGTCTCCCCAATAGGTTGGCTCCCCGAGGAGAAAAGGTAGAAAGTGCAATTATTAATATTCTCTAGGAGACAGCACCCGAAGTACAGAGATGTCTCCTCCATAGATTGGCTCCCAGAGGAGAAAAGGTAAAAGGTACAATTATTAACAGTCTCCCATAGGTGGCTCCCGAAGTACGGAGGTGACAACAATGCTGAGTACAAACACCCGATTAGTTTCACGGCTTGCACTTCTATCATATCATAAACCAGTGTTACAAACAACAACAACGTGATAACTCTAGCCCGGTTCCCACAGATGATAAACAGCACAACAGGGAGCATATACTGCAAGTAGGGCATTACATAACGCAACTTCAAGAACCACACCACCAACTTGGAGAGCAAAAGAACCCACATTGTAACCAGTAACTATCAAACCAATACAATGAATGCTTATAACAAGTTTGTTTTAACACACTCTGATCAGATCCGTCGTTATCTCAACCCTTCATGCCCCACGTTGGGCACCAAAAAGGCTGTCATGGTTTAACCCCAATCAGCAACTAAGCACCACGCAGCTGCTTCCTCCTCCCCCCTCCCAGTGGGGTGAGGAGGAGGAAAGGAAAAAAAAGTAAAACTCGTGGGTTGAGATAAGAACAGTTTAATAATTAAAGTAAAATATAATACTAACAATATTAATAATGAAATATAATAATAATAGTAATGAAAAGGAATATAACAAAAAAAAGGAAGGGGGGGAAGGAAAAAAAACAGTGATGCACAATGCAATTGCTCACCACCCGCTGACCGATGCCAGAGCGGCGATCCGATTCTTATTTAGGTGTATGGGCCAATCTCCTGACATAAGCGATGTTTTAGTTTGTGAAGAGAATCAAAACCAACTTTTTGACTAGGTCAGTTTCATTTTACATGCGGAAATGCAGGGCAGATGAAGGGAGCTGAGACTTTCCAGGCTCCCTGCTGCAGAGTTAGGACTTCAGAGCCTGGAAATGCAGGTAATGGTGGTGTATCTGTATGCCACATGAACATTTTGCCTTTCTTTGTTCCTTTGCACTAACCTGGGATCTGTGCCTTGGCCTTCTTTGGCTAAAAATGAAACAACTCCCCTACTCCACCTCCTCCTCCTAATGAAAAGAGGGCAAAAAGAGATGGAGCAGGCATGACGTAGGGGCAAATCTGTCTAAGAGGTGTAAGCTTTAAATGATAACAAGGAGGTAGCAGTGAGAGGTAAAACACTGTTCTAAGAACTTCATGCCAGAGGCTAGCTACTGAGAACTTAGAGCAATTTTGTCAATATAGAATGGCTGTTGAGAAGGAAATTAAAGAGCTGTAGTCTTGATGGACATCAAGAAGAAGAAAGAGTTCCCTTACAGCACTGTCCTGTTACTGGTACTAGGGATAGTACCACTAATTGCAAAACATCCTTGAGAACTTGTTCATTTTTCCTTGGCTCCAAAGCTCAGCCTGCTCAGACCTTGAAAGGACTACCTCAAACCTCTGCAGCCCAAATCTCTCCCACCTTCTCTCATTCACACTCTTTTACCCCAGGACACTTCTCCCCATCACTTCAGCATACTGCCCGGTCTCTATTTTTTTAGCTGGGTGAAGTCAGGGTACTCCCTTGCACAGCCTTCCTTAGAAAAGTCTTCTCTACATGCTGATCCCACTTCTATCACCTCACGCTGTGTCCAGCTCCATCTTCCTTCTGCAGAGCTCCATTGGATGGGCAGTTTTCCTGTTGCTTTCATGCCCATTCACCTTCACCACCTTTTAGTACTGTATGCATATCAAATATTGTCTCAGGAAACACATTTATCCCCCACAGCTTCACCCATTTCCCATGGCAGGCTGAGATATTTCCCCTCTTGGAGCAGATGTTGTGCAAAGCTGTCCCACATATGGAAACCAACTTCAATTCTGCATATTCATTTGGGTTTAAAAAAAAACCCCAAACATTCAGGGTTAGTTTTTCAAAGAGACACAGTTTCAAAGTGGCAAAGCAGCTTAAATTCATAAATGTTGAGAGACAACTTACAAAGAGAGAGGGAAAAGCAGGTGAAGTTGTATCGTCTGGACTTACAAATTCTCTGCCATTGAGGAGAATGTCCCACAGCCTGTGGGATGTTTTCATTAGTTGGCCCTATGGGAAGTTTTCTTTGTTGGGCCTCTTGGCTGGAGCCTGCTGCATTCGCATTTCCAGCAAGGGGAGAAGTTCCAGTTCAGGCATCAAACATTTGCCCATCCTGCCTGGAGCACCAGGACAGTCGTGTCACACAACAGCCAGTGTCAGAAGGAAGATGGAGGTAGTGTGAATTGAAATGTTATGGGTTCAAATGGAAGCTCAAATCCTGAGCTGGCAGGACAACATTGGATGAATAGAATAGAAAAGAACAGGCTATTTCAGTTGGAAGGGACCTACAACGATCATCTAGTCCAACTGCCTGACCACTTCAGGGCTGACCAAAAGTTCAAGCATGTTGTTAAGGGCATTGTCCAAATGCCTCTTAAACACTGCCAGGCTTGGGGCATCCACCACCTCTCGAGGAAGCCTGTTCCAGGGTTTGACCACCCTCTTGGGAAAGAAATGCTTCCTCATATCCAGCTGAACCTCTCCTGGTGCAGCTTTGAACCATTCCCAGGTGTCCTGTCCCTGGATCCCAGGGAGAAGAGATCAGCACCTCCCTCTCCACGTCCCCTCCTCAGGAAGCTGCAGAGAGCAATGAGGTCACCCCTCAGGCTCCTTTTCTCCAAACTAGACAAGCCCAAAGTCCTCAGCTGCTCCTCAGAGGACATTCCTTCCAGCCCTTTCACCAGCTTTGTTGCCCTCCTCTGGACACACTGAAGGACCTTCACAACCTTCTTAAATTGTGGCACCTAGAACGGCACACAGTATTCAAGGTGAGGCCGCACCAACGCTGAATTTTAGCGGGCTAATCACCTCTCTTGACTGGCTGGAATTAGACAAAATTGGCTGCAATTAGACATAAATTACCTGACATGACTGTGAGTTCAGACCTCATTGGTAGAGTTACTCACAGAGCTCGCTGAGGAGGGCAGGCTGTCAGGCAAAGGGGAGCGTGCTTCAGTTTCCCAAATCCAAGGGAAGTGCCCAAAGCATTCTTCCCTTGGACTCTGGTGTCCCGTTTCTTGAGAATCAAATGTGCTGGGGCTTCTGTCAATCATCTCTCAACAATTCTTCAGGTGTTTTTGTAATTTCCCCAAGAGTATAATTCTCTACAAAGAACTCTACATTAATCTGCCTAAACATAAATGTCCATGATTCGTAAATTGAATCGGTATTTGCCATATGTGTCATGATAGCCAATCCTCAATGACATATCCAGGGCGGTTCAGATGAAGAGTGGTCTTGCAAAAGTCCCCTTTTGTGTCCCCAGATGGCAGAGGCTGGATCCCCTTCTCAGGGCAGACTCCTTGCCAGGAAGCCACAGCCTTGGGTGTTGCTCACCTTGTTCTTACTGGCACTGCACTTGGCATCCCTTCTGGTGTATTTGAGGCTTTTCTCTGACTGTTCCTTCTGCACAGAAGATCAGAAAAAGACAATGGTTTCATAAAAGATCATAGTATTATATAATGATCGAAACATTTAGGTTCAAAAAGAGCTTTAAGATCATCGAGTCCAAGTGTAAGCCTAACACATGGTTACAGATGGTCCTAAAGCCCCTGTTAAGGACAAAAAAGATTGTCATGAGCTCCTGGAGGGAGCCAGGAAGATAGTTAATAAACACCAGGAAGATCCAGGAAGCTCAAGGCCTCGATGAGCATCGATGCATATGAGCTTGGAACACCGATCATGCGATGAATGCATGAATAGCGGGTGGTTTTTCCAAGACTCATTTATCAAGGAACAAAGAAAGCTGTGGGTACAAGGAGTCTCATGCATACCTCTCCCATTGTATGCAATTGGACTACAAGCCAACCACTTTATTCCATAAATACGACAGCCTAAGGGAGCCTTCTTTGAGCTCTCCCTGCTAGGCAGCGTGGCTGCATGGCAGTGATCTCCCCTTGAGCTGGGACGCCTCTCAAGGTTGCTCCTCGAGGCAGAGAGACCTTTTACCAACGACAGATCCTTGGATGAGCCCAATTTGAGTTCTCCCTGAATTGGAACTGGACTGCACGCCAGGCAACTCTCCCCTTGAGCAGGGACACCTCTCAAGGTTTGAGATTCCTTGCCAGAGACTAAGAGATCCTTCCTTACCCAAGGCAGAGAGACCTCTTATTCAAAACAGATCCTCAGTAAGTGACTGACAGCATGCTGAATTAATGCTAATGAAATCCTTGGGTCTAGTTCCATTAGACATAAACCGTTGACCAAGTCTGGGACTAAGTCTGGATCCAGCCGCACCTAGACTCCTCTCTGAGAAGGAGTTTAGAAAGCAAGGGGTCCATTCTGAACCTTGTGACTCAACGGGAGGGTCTCCCTTACCTTTTGCGTCTCCGATCTTTGTGTAAATCATTCTAAATTGACTCTAACTTGATTTTCCTTTGTATGTTTCTTCCATGGAGTAAGTAATAGAGTGAACCTTGCCATCGAACCTTGTTAAGTCTCAGTTTTACAAATTCACATTAAAATCCCTTTTGCTAATCCCTTTGATGGTGATTCTTTAAGTGATCTAAATCACTCATCCATGACACCCCTCTCCGCAGGCCAGCACAAGAGTCCTGGCCAGGGGACAGAGCAGCCTGCCCCGAGTGGGTGCCCGCAGAAAGAGGTTTCTCTTTGACATGCATTCCTCCCTGCAGGCACACAAATGCTGCCTTGCTCTTCTCCAGAGTCATCCCTGCTCCCCAGAGAGCCTTTCCCCAGGTGAGTGTGTCCGTGCTGGCCTGGCCGGCCGCTCCTGCTTCCCTCTCCGTGCTCCCTGCAAGACCCCAAGCTGGCGGTGCTGCTGTGCAGAGCGAGGGAGCTGTGGTGCCCTGGGACCATGGGGTGAGCCTGCACTGGCCATGCTGGTCAGGGTGGGGAGCAGACCCAGCCAGAAAGAGATCACTGCTGCTGAGCCCCTTTCCATCTTCCCTTGATGCTCAATAGCTAAGGACAGGGCTGGGCAGGAGCAAGGGGTGTCTGCATTGGCACAAAGGGCAGGGCAGGGCTGCACTAGATCCAGCGCGTGGGCTTTCCAAGAGGCTTTCATGAACCACTCTCCAGCCTTTGGTCCTATTGCCTGCTGGCTCCTCACGGCCTTTTCTGGCATTGCAGAGCCCTCGTTAGCCCGTGGTCTCCTCAGGTTTGCCTTTTCTTCCAGGACACTCCACCTCGGAGGGTCATTAATTTTATGAGGTGCAACTCACTGCCAAGTCAGACTCACACAGTGTCCCTGGTGATCCCCTGACTTCTCCTGGCAGCTCCCAATTCCTCTCCAGGATGGCATCTGCCATCAGCCCCACTGCAGGTGGGACAGCACCAGGGACATATATCAAAGACCAGTTGCTGTCTGCTTGGACACATGCCACCAAGAAGGGAACTCTTGGTCCAGCCCTCAGTCCCTGACAGATCCCCCTGGGACTCTGAGATCGTCTCCCTGAAGCTATCGAGAACCCCAGAAGAGCAGAAGTCCTTTTGAGGGAGCGGCTCCTTGGGTATAGTCCTGACACCAGCTTTGGAAGAGGCATCCGGCCTTCTGGCCCTGCCCTGAGGAGCCCTTTTTGGTGACGGCTGTGCTAGCACGAGGCCAGCTCTGACACAGTGGTTCACATGGCTGCTCCTGCCCACAGCCACAGGGATGCCACCGTAGAGACAACAGGACTGTCTCAAGGTCCACGAGCCCTTTGGGCTAATACAAATGCAAGGGCACAAGAGGAGAGTGTGGAAGGGAGGAGAGACCAGCACTGAAAAGAGCATGTCCTACTGCTGGCCATGGCCATGGCTCCAGGGAAGCAGCAGCCCTGATGATACGCAGGCAGAAGAGAGGGAGTGCCCGCTGAGGCAGCAAGGTGCAGCCTCGGGGGCCCCATGGGCTGCTCCTCCATGCGGCAGCTGGGATTTGCGCTCCTTAACCCTTTCTTCCTGCTGGGCTGTGCCCCCAGCTCCGGAGAACGTTTGAAGAGATGAGAGCTCAGACCAAAGATTTTCTGCTGGCTTCTTTATTTATGCAAGCAGCCTGGTACCGTAGGTCCATGTGCTGGTTTTAGCTGGGATAGAGTTAAATTTCTTCATAGTAGCTAGTATGGGGCTATGTTTTGGACTTGTGATGAGAACAATGTTGGTAATACAGGGATGTTTGCTTTATTGCTGAGCAGTGCTTACACAGAGTCAAGGCCTTTTCTGCTTCTCACCCCACCCCACCAGCGAGTAGGCTGGGGCTACACAAGAAGTTGGGAGGGTACACAAGAAGTTGGAGGGTACACAGCCAGGACATCTGGCCCTGACTGACCAAAGGGATATTCCAGACCATATGATGTCATGCTCAGCAATATAAAGGTGGGGAAGAAGAAGGAAGGGGGGACATTCAGAGTGATGGTGTTTGTCTTCCCAAGTAACTGTTACACGTGATGAAGCCCTGCTTTCCTGGAGATGGCTGAACACCTGCCTGCCAATGGCAAGCAGTGAATGAATTCCTTGTTTTGTTTTGCTTGCGTGCACAGCTTTTGCTTTACCTATTAAAACTGTCTTTAACTCAACCCACGGGTTTTCTCACTTTTATCCTTCCAATTCTCTCAATAAAAGATAGCCCTGACTTTTCCTGAGATACCCTGGGAGTATTATAAGGAGTAGGGGTACCTTAATGATGCTGAAATAGTATGTGTTGAAATATTTTCCTCAGGGAATCTTTGATCTCTTTGTTCCTCATGCTGTAGATGAAGGGATTCACTATTGGAGGCACCACCGAGTACAGAACTGCCATCACCAGATCCAGGGATTGGGAGGACATGGAAGGGGACTTCAGGTAGGCAAAAAGAGAGGTGCTGACAAAGAGGGAGACCACGGCCAGGTGAGGGAGGCACGTGGAAAAGGCTTTGTGCCGTCCCTGCTCAGAAGGGATCTTCAGCACGGCCCTGAAGATCTGCACATAGGACAGCACGATGAAAACAAAACACCCAAAGAATAAACAGGCAATGACCACAAAAAGCCCAGCTTCCCTGAGGTAGGAGTGTGAGCAGGAGAGCTTGAGGATCTGGGGGATTTCACAGAAAAACTGGTCCAGGACATTGCCTTGGCAGAGAGGTAGTGAAAATGTATTGGCAGTATGCAGCACAGTATGAGAAACCCACTGCCCCAGGCAGCTGCTGCCATGTGGACACAAGCTCTGCTGCCCAGGAGGGTCCCGTAGTGCAGGGGTTTGCAGATGGCAACGTAGCGGTCATAGGCCATGATGGTGAGAAGAAAAACTCTGCTCCAAGCAAGAAGCAAAACAGAAAGACTGGGCAGCACAACCTACATAGGAAATAGACCTGTTGTCCCACAGGGAATTGGCCATGGCTTTGGGAAGAGTGGTGGAGATGGAGCCCAAGTCGATGAGGGAGAGATTGAGGAGGAAGAAGTACATGGGGGTGTGGAGGCGGTGGTCGCAGGCTACGGCGGTGATGATGAGGCCGTTGCCCAGGAGGGCAGCCAGGTAGATGCCCAGCAAGAGCCAGAAGTGCAAGAGCTGCAGCTCCCGCGTGTCTGTGAATGCCAGGAGGAGGAACTCCGTGATGGAGCTGCCGTTGGACATCTGATCCCTTTGTTCCTGAGGTACTGCCAAAGGAAGAAAGCACACTCACAAGTTAGGACTACTCTGAGCAAAACTATTCCCTCTCCCTGCCCCCTCCAAGCCCCCACCCCACCTCCCCAACACCCATTGCCTAATCCCTTCTTTCAGGACCTTCATGCGTCCCCCAGGCTGGAGCTCAGGTTTGTGTTGGCTGAGTCTGATGTAAGGAGTAGGGCTCTGCCCGTAGTCTCCCGAGGACTCGTCCCTGCTCTACAGCACTGGGAATGGGGGAAAGTGGGTGACAGCTGCTGAAATTCACCATTTCCCTTAGGGCTTACACGAACCTAAGGACACAGCAGGACAGTTTGGAAGTGCGGAGAGACCAGCACTAAGACCACATCCAGCTGTCCATGGCCAGTAGCTCCAAGGAAGCAGCAGCCCTGACATGCAGATTATATCGGTAACCCACTTGTAATATAGAGGAGCTGCTCAGCATCTTCCGGCAGCACAAGCCCAGGGAAACTCCTGGATGTGCTAAAAGTGTAGGGACCTCAGCAGAGCCAGCTCAGTCCCCAGCCCCACACACTGCACTGTCCAGAGCCCCACAGCTTGGAAGGAACTGAGGCACTTTGCTCCCATGGACACAGCCGCATCGCAGGACCTGCAGCATCGATGTGTGCACTGCACCTGAAGCCTCCTTGTTGCCAGAGAGTCCGAGGGTAAGAACAAGGGAAGCATGGACAGGAGGGCAAGATGGAGAAATGCCTCAACACTCTTGCCAAGGGAGCACTCGGGAGTTTCTCCTCCTTTGGGTGAACCTGCAGAGAATTCGACTCAGCTTGAGAACCCATGGTCTTGATGGCAGAAACTCCACTGGGTGGGAGAGGAGACCAGGGGGTTGCTCAGCGGAAGGCATCTGCACTGCAAGGGATAGCAGGGAGGTGCCAGAATCCCCCTCCCAAGACCTTGATGGTAGCAGCTCTCTCTCACCCCCTGCCCATGTCTCTGCTGCCTGGAGCTGTCCCTGCCAGGAACCATTTCCCTGTCCCCACGTCTCCTCCCTGTCAGTGCTCACAGACCCCATCCCAGCCGCTGTGTGCTCAGCTCTGCCCTGCAGACCCCTCCTGGCAGCAGGGCACTGCCCAGGGGCAGCTCAGTGGTTGCAGGCTCTGATGGGAACATCAGACCAACCCTGAGGAGGCTGCAAAGGTGCTACTGGTGCTGTCTGTAAGCCGCAGGGTGTTGATTTCTGATACTCCCAGGTTGATTCATCTCTAAGAGGAACAGATTTGGAGTTTAAGTGCCTGCTCCAGAGAGGTGACTTTCTATGTCCCATTGCCCACCCAGACAGCCAAGAGTAGACGACAGAAAGAACAGGATCCTGAGCTTTCAAGAGGCATTGCCTTGATGTGCTTCTTGAAAAGTCCCCTTGGAAATGTCCTGAGCGTGATGTGGGGCTGTGAGCAGCCTTGACCTGTGCAGCACTCTCGTGAAAGCAGAAGGATCGTGCCCTGTCAGGGGTTGTTCCTTCTACCCATAGCTTTTCCCCACAGTGCTCTGGGGCGCTCCCTGCCCTGGCATAGCCTGGGGTGCAGGGACCCTGCTCAAAAGGACAGCCCTGGGCACCCCTGGCTGCACACCCGCTTCACACCACTGCAGCCATTCTGGAAAGAAGGCAGCCGTCATGCCCTCTCCTTCTGACAGTGCAGCAGGGAAGCCCTGCTCTGGAGCACTCCTGCCTCTCTACACCAGAGAGAGATCCCACAGGCTGTGGACTGTGCCAGCTTTAGGAGATCCCTCCACGAACTGCAGCTGCATTGCCCTGCACACAGAGACTTACCGTGTCAAGGGCTGTGAAGGTTTCTCCTCTTTTGAGCTCTCAGCATCCTCCATCCCATTCCCACACGACACTGCCTTAAACCTCTCTCTTTCTTGCACGTCTCCCCTCGGTGCCTGCAGGCAGTGCTCTCAGCCCTGCTGCGCTTTGCAGAGGAGCTGCTCCTGGGCAGAGCTGTCTCTCTGCAGCGCTGCCCACTTGCCATGAGCTCCCTCCATCCCAGGAGCCCAGCCCAGCTCAGCAGCAGAGGACCAGCCCAAGGCATTTTAATGACCCCTCTGGTGGGTTTGGTGCCAACTCCATGAAACTCAGACAGTGAGAGGAAGTTGAAGAAACCTCTCCAGAAGTCAAAGTCAGATGCAAACTCCAAAGTTTCAAGGAGCGTTAATGGGTCCCACTGAGGGACATTACTGACAAAGCCTCCCTGGGGTGTGGTTAGAGCACAAAACTGGAGGCAGTGATGACAGGGAGGCAAAGGAAAGGAAAAGATGGCTCTCATGTTGACTGAACCTGGATGTGTTCTATTAAGTCAAAGGGCCAAGCCCTGACCCGCAATCCTTGGGAGAGGAGATCCTGTCCCTCACACATTGCTCAGGGCTCTTCCTGGGGCAGTGTGATGTGGGATGTGCAATGCTTAGAGCAGGACTGCAGTACGATCTCTTCCAGGCTCATGGGTTGCCATGAGGAGGCAATGAAGTCCTGGTGCTATAATGATAAGGTGTCTCCTCACAGGCATCAACTGCACAGAGAAGAGCCATAGCCCAGGAGAGCAACAGGCTTCCAGCCTTGCCAGAGCCTTCAGCTCTCTCAACCACACGTGTCCCACACCTGCACCTCTTTCCCTGCAAGCTGGTGACATCCACCCTGCTCACCAACCCTGGTCTCACCTGAGCGTCTTCCTACCCTTACTGAGATCTCTCCATCCTCACAGAGTGTTCATTGAAATACAAAGCTTTGGCTAATCCAGACTCTCTCTGGGTGGTCTATTGTAACAGCAGAACTGCACTTGGAGTGACATTTCTTTCTGCTCGTCTCCAATCTCAACCTCCCAAGCTCCCTTTGTGGCATTTTTTCTTTCCCATGATGTTTCCCAGTTTGGAGAAAAGCTCCACCATCTCTGAAGCCACCCTGCAAGCAGTCTCAGGCTACTCCTATACTGCCCTGAGCCTCTCTGCCGCTGGGCAAAAGGGCCAAAGAAGCCCAGGTCTCTCAGCCCCTCCACACAGGGCATCTGCTTAAGGCCCCAAACCCCACCTTGCCACATCTCCTCTGGGCACTCTCCAGCTCCTCCCAACTCCATCAAAATAGGGAGCCGATAACTGGGGCAAACCCTTGTGTGTGGGTCCCTACCAGTGCTGTGTCAAGGGGCAGAATGACTCCCCTGGTCTGGGTGAACATGCTCATCCTAATGCAGCCCCGTATGCAACTGCCCTTGTTCCTGGTGAGCATAAACCACTGGCTCGTACGGCGTCCCTCATAGTTCCCAGGTCCATCTCCTCAGAGTCACTCCAGAGGTTTCTGTGGGCCACATCACTGAGTTTCTCAAGGTCCCCCTGGACTGAAGCTCCATTTGGCCAGCTGTTCATGTTTGTGTGCAGGTGGCTCCCCATGCTGGTGGTGCAGTCTCACAGATAACAGCCTGAGGAGCTGCAGGTCTCTACAGAGCCAGGTAGGAATTGCCATGAACACAATCTCCAAAACACCAAAGGAGGGTACAAAGCAAGCACAAGCAGGGTCAGTGGAGAAAGGGTAAATGAGGGTTGGGCTGTTTGTATGCAAGGCTGTGTTAGTGGAAAATGTATACCTATAGAGACACACAGACAATAGGATCCCTCCAGGAGCTGGTCTGAGACCCTCTGTCTATGTGGGAGCTGGCCCCACGATCCCCTCATCCCCCCTGATCCCCCACGCACAGACAAACACACACATGCAAATGGCTCTCTCCAGCACAGCAGCACAGAAGCCTTGAGGCTGGAAGGCAGCCAGCTTCCACTTTCTCTGGGCTTCCTCTTCCTGCTTGTTTTTTGTCAGGAGCTCCTTTCTCATCCATGCCAGCCTCCTGCCACCTTTGCTTGACTTTCTGCATGTGGGGGTGGAGCATTCTGGAGCTTGAAGAGGAGATCCTTGACCATCAAAGAGCACTCTGCACCTCTGTTGTCTGCAGGGCCGTGTCCCATGGGATTCTGCCAAGCAGGTCGCCCAGCAGGCCAAAGCCTGCTCTCCTCAAGTCCTGCTCTTGGCCTTGTTCCCTTTTCTCAGGATCCTACACTCTGCTTTCTCATCCCTGACTGTTACATCTCTGAGCAGTTCTTCCTTGTTTGTAAGTAGGAAGTCCCTGCAGGGCAGCTCACCTCACTGGCTCTTCTTGTTGCCACTCTGCTCCCGTGAGGGAGTGGTCTTGGGGGCAGCGAGGGAACTTGCTAAAACTCCAGTGTGAACTGGAGTCAAAAGGACAGTGACCTGTGGATAAGTTCGACACTGGAGGTACATCAGCTGTACCTCAGGGGCGGTTGCCTCTCAGTAAGCCCACGCCAGAACATGTACACCCTGTAGGGACTGGGACGAGTCACCCCCACCAGAGCAGGTACACCTCTGAAGGACTGTGGCCTGTGGATAGACCCACACTGGAGTAGGAACAGCCACAAAGTTCCTTCTCTTGCCCAGGCGAACAGTCCCAGTTCTCTCAAGCTATCCTCATATGAGAGATGCCCTTTGTGGCCCTTCGCTGGACTCTCTCCAGTTGCTCCATCTCTCTCTTGTACTGGGGAGCCCAGAAGTGGACACAGGCATTCGTCATAGCCAGCATGGGTTCACGAGGGGAAAGTCCTGCTTAACCAACTGAATTTCCTTTCATGACAAGGTCACCCATCTAGTTGACCAAGGGAAGCCAGTAGATGTGGTGGTTTTGGATTTTAGCAAAGCTTTTGATCCTGTCTCTCCCACTATCCTTTGGATAAACTGTCCAGCACACAGCTAGACAAGTCCATCATACGTTGGGTGAGCAATTGGCTGAGAGGTCAGGCTCAAAGGGTTATAGTAAATGGGGTTACATTGGGCTGGCAGCCAGTCACCAGCGGAGTTCCCCAGGGCTCCATTTTAGGGCCAGTGCTCTTTAATGTTTTTAGAAATGATCTGGACACAGGAATCAAATGTACATTAAGTCAGTTTGCTGATGATACTAAAGCAGGAGGAGCTGTGGAGTCCCTCGAGGGTAGAGAGGCCTTGCAGAGAGATATCATAGACTAGAGAGCTGGGCAATCACCAACCGTATGAAATTTAACAAGAGCAGTGCTGGATTCTCCACGTGGGATGGGGTGGTCCTGGTTATACATACAAACTGGGGGATGAGAGGCTGGAGAGCAGCCCTGTGGAAAGAGATTTGGGGGTTTGGGTCGATGGCAAGTTGAACAGGAGTCAGCAGTATGCCCTGGCAGCCAAAAGGGCTAGCCGTGTCCTGGGGTGCATCAAGCACAGCATAGCGAGCCGGTCAAAAGACGTGATTGTACCATCATAGAATCATAGAATATCTCAAGTTGGAAGGGACCCATAAGGATCATCGAGTCCAACTCCCTGCCCCTCGCAAAACTACCTAAAACTAAATCATAAGACACACGTATGGTGTCTGTGGCTCTAATTGTATCTGTAATTGTACATATTGCTTACCTGTATCTGCAAGTGAATGTGTGATGAGCCTTTAATTATACGGTACTGGTGTGCTGGTTTTGGCTGGCATAGAGTTAATTTTCTTCATGGTGCTATGTTTTGGATTTATAATGACAACAGTATTGATAACACACCTATGTTTTAGTTACCGCTGAACAGTGCTGACTGTCACAAACATTCGCAACAGCCCATGGCGACCGAGGAGAGAGGCTAGGACCAAGTAAAGAATTACAGCAGCAAATATTTATTCATGCGCATGTGGTGTCTCAGCAAAATTGGGGCACCCAGAATGTGGCTTTACATGGGGTTCTTTATACCCTTCAAACATTCAGGTACAACACGATTTGACTGATCACTACACCCACACCAGTGATCACTAATCATAGCAAAACTTTGCAAAACTACAATATTTCTGCAGCATTCTTGCTGCTTGTCTATTGTTCCAGCTGTCCCTGGAGTCAGTCTTGCTCGAGTGACTGATCTGTGATGCCAGACAACGCTGGGAGGGTTTCAAAGAGGTGTCAGAGGGGTTGGGATGCTGGCGTTACCTTGGTTGTCCTAGGGTATCCTTTATCCTTCAGGACAGCTCTAAGCTTCCACAAAGCAAAGTCCTTCTTTCCAGGGCTGGGCTGTCCTTTCATTCGTTTTACTTAATCATGGACAATACCAAAGTCTCTAGTAAAATTCCACTACCTCATTACATTACAGTGCATAATGTGAACTAATCCATTAACAAAGTGAATATCCTTTATACTATGGAGACTGATTGTTATAATAGGTAGGGACTGATCACATTATATTATCCATTATTTTAGTACTAAGTCAAGTGCATAAGGTGATACAACACTGCAAAGACACGTATATAATTAGAAAGCAAAATAAGAGAGCGAGTACAACATCCAAAATGCTTTTAGTTCACATCTTATACTCAAGTGTGGGAGCCAAGAGGTTAACCATCCAAATAGATGGAGGGGAGATGCCTGTCTTAATTCATGTATTACTTTTAAATGTGTCTTTACCTTATTTATATCAGTTTCATTTTTCTGGTCTGGATTTACATAAACCCAGCAGCTGTCATATCAATAACGCACATACTCCGTCCTCTGCTGCTAATAGGTAGCCTAAGGCTAATCGAGTCTCTGTTACCATTTGTGATCATCATGTGATTTCTTCCTGTAGGGCTGCCATACTATCTGCAGTTTCTTTAATGACTTTTTCTAATTCTGTTGACACGTTTCCAACCATGCTTTCTCATTCAGCAACCCCTACCATGGGATAAAAGCTCTTACACACAGGTGGAGCTCAGTGCGACATTCTGTCAGAGGGCTGTAACGCTTTTTCTCACATATACCAGTAGTTATGAGCTCTAGAGGCAGAAGAGATACTGGTTCTAACCTGTGCGGATGGTATTAATGCACCGAGAGTACACTGCCCAGCCCAGGTCAGGGATAAATACTTGAATGCCCTTTCTCCACATATCCAATATTGCTCAGGTAGTCGTGTAAATAGAGGAGTAGAATCCTCAAAGAAATCATAATCATGGTAAGTATGTCCTGCAAAAGGGTTAGCGTGTACTGGCTCTGGTTGTTTAGGTAAACCAGTAAGGCTTGGACCCAGATTAGATGACTCAAACCAATCAGGATCCCATAGGAAACCAACATTTTACAATTATCTTTCTTTGATTATGGCTTCCTACAGAATACCGTGTTAATTTCTCTGCAAACATCCACATGTTTTGGAGTTTGCAGAGCTCGATAAACTCCATCCCAGAACAAATCTATGATGTGATGTATCATTATAACAGGTTTCATGTAAGAGTTTTTAAATTATTATTAGTACAAAAAATCAAACAGCATATTGCAACAGAGAATTATCTCTTGATTACACTGTAGTTTTCAGTAAGGATATAGTTCAGTCCCTGTGCAATTCATAAGAAACAAATTACTTTCGACTTTCCTGTTGTTGAATTGTTTTAGACAAGGTTAGCGAGGGCACAGCCAATCCACCAGCTCTGTGTAGGTTCGTGGCTATGGGTAGTTTTGTCTCTCCAGTGATGGATGTTCCCTTGGTGTCAGGAGGGTTTCCTGGTTCCAATTCTAGACTAGTCACAGCTTTCAGGTGGGAGTGATGGATCCAAGTCGGTTTTTCTTCCACCTTTACTGCTGAGAAAGGTGAGCAATACCAGCAATGGTCCCTCCCTCCAAGGGATAAGTGTTCCTTTTTTCGGTGTACTCTTACCCAAAGTTAATTCCTTCGATTGAAGCAAAGTTCCTTCTAGAGGTACTGGCTGTATTAGCTGTGCCCGGGCCTGATTGTATTTTAAGAATTTCTGAACCCGTAAAATACACTGGGCCACATTTGCATTTCCTGCTCATAAACTGACATGAGCGGGTACGTAAGTTCCAGGGAGTTGTATCAGTCTTTTGAATAGCATTTAATAGGGAGACAGCTTTGTTTTTTGTTGAGGTCTTGCTAAATATGCATTAAGGCTAAAGGTAGTGCGTGCAAGAGGCAGTTATCTATTTGGCTGTGGCATAAATTCCTGGCATGAACCAATTCTTCAGCACTGTGTGGGCTAGTGCAGCAGTCCCCAAATGCCCTGGATGGTGATGCATTTTTGCTATGGGAATCAGATGTTGCTCAGGTAAAACAGGAAGGTTTTCCGTCCTCTCTCTGGAGTACTCTTCCCTGGGAGTCTTTGGTTGCTTCATGCCTTTTCCAAGAGTCAATTTCTTCAGCAGGAACAGTCAAATAGATCTTTTCAGGAGCGGATAACACCAGGTCAGACCGTGGGACTGCTTGTAAGCCTGGTGTTTTGTACGGCTGTCGTGCTGTGGCTTTAGCTGCAACATCCGCTAGATCTTTTCCTATTTCTTCTTTTGTCCTTTCACCAGTATTGGCTGGCTGATGAATGACAGCTAGTTTTTGTGGCAGCTGTCTAGTTTTTAACACTTCAGTACTTACTCTCATGAGAAGTTATAAACCCGCGCCCCTTCCAGAACTGCCCAGTGGTGTGGCACACTCCAAAGGCATATCGAGAATCAGTGTATTTACAGTCTTGTCTTTGGACAGCTGGCAAGTCTTTGTTAATGCAATCCATTCTGCTGCTTGTTCACTCAGCTTTGGACTGAGTGGCAAAGGCTCCACGACTTTATTTTCAGGAGTTACTGAGTAACCTGTAACCTGGTCCCTGTTTAGATAATACGGGGACCCATCTACACATAGTTCAAGATCCGGATCTGGAAAGGGCACTTCTGTAAATATTTTTGAGTCTTTTTGGCTTCACGGGTTGTTGCCACACAATCGTGATGTGGAGTTTCTTCCCCAGGTGGAGGGAGTAGAGTAACAGGGTTCAGTGTATTACATCACTTCATTCTTATGTGTTCTGCCATTAAGAGAATCAGCTCATAGCGATGTATTTGCTGTGGTGACAGTGCTGTGTGACAGCAGCATTTCAAGTCCACGTGGTACTTGTAGCACTAGAGGGGATCCAAGCAGCACATTTTCACTGCTGTTCAACTAGGAGTGCTGCGGCAGCTGTCCTAGGGACACAAGCAAAGGGTCCTTCAGCTGCCAGACCGTACTGGTGTTGGCTGGGATAGTTACATTTCTTCATGTACAAACAAGGTAAATGGCTTCCTGTAGTCTGGCAATCCCACAGCAGGTGCAGTCACTAACGCGTGCCTCAAAAGCTCAGATGCCTTTAGCTTGTCTATTAGTCAGTGGATGGGTTCTCCAGCGCCATGATCAGTAGTCTGTATCAGTGGATTTGCCATTTCCCCAGAAGCAGCTCTCCAGGGGCGGCAGAATCCTACAGCTCCTGAAAAGGCTCGCATTTGTTTTTAGTAACTGCTTGGGGAAGATTTTGAATGGTTGAATACGGTGCTCAGGTAAACGACACTCCCCTTGTTGGAGAATGTAACCCAAGTGTTTTACACTTCTCTTACAAAAGTTGTATCTATGTGGAGAAGCCCGATGGCCCTTCTCAGCGAAGGCCAACAGTAAGGCGCGGGTGTCAGCTCTATAAGATTCCTTGGCTACCAATAAATCATTAACAGATTGTATCAAAAAGGGATCCATTTCTTTAAAGACAGCATCCTGCAAATCTTCTAACAAAACTTTAGAAAACTAGTGGAGGATGCAGGAAAGCCCTGAAGGAGCCTTGTCCATGTTAGCTGTATCTTTCCCCAGGGAAATGCAAAAAGGTATTGAGACTCCAAATGAATAGGTATGTTGATTTCAGGTCGAAACAGTTGCCCCTGTACCTATTAGACAGGAGGAATTATGTTCATCAGTCAAAAGGTTTGAGACCAAGGGGAAAATATTTCATATTCAGAGGCTCCTGTAGTGACTGCACCATAGGTCCCTGGTAGCTGTCAGTCCTGGGTAAAATTGAGCTGCCCCTGTTGCAGAGAGCAGGGCAAGACTGCAGCAGAGGATTGAGAGGTGCTGTTGGGAGGCCCTTTGGTCACACTGGGCACTCCTGTTTCCCATGGCCTAAATGTCCACAATAATTACAACAGTGTCTACTTCCTCGAGGTCCATTGCTCCTCCAATTTCCTCTTCTGACCTTGCCTCAGAAAACCTCCACGTCCCTGTCCCCTTAGTCCAGGATTGCCGTTTAATGCTGCTGCCAACTAGCTTTCTGTCCCTATTCTTTCTTTTTTTT
>NW_026114268.1:115127-147994 GCF_018139145.2 Gymnogyps californianus | reverse complement strand
CTCAGGAAGGCAGCGGAGGGTGAGAGGTAGAGGTAGCTCTATGCAAAGGGGAGGCTGGCGTGCGCAGAGCCTTGCAGGAAGCCTCGTGGTCACAGGTCCTCGATTGCATGGCAAGTTGAACCACCCCACAGTCTGCTGGGAGGGCAGCAGGGCTGGGCACAAGCAACCCAGGAGATTCCCGCAGGGTGTGGAAGACAGCGTTTTGACACAGACACTGGATGAGCTGACGAGGGCTGGTCTCTTACTGACAGACAGAGCAGATCTGGCTGGGGATGGGAAAGATGAGGGCAGCCATGGCTGCAATGACCATGAGCTGGTGGAGAAGTAGGACAACTAGCAGAATGACAGTGCAGGACTGCAGGAGAGCTGATTTCAGTTAGCTGAGGATCTGCTTGGAGTGTCCTGGAGGCCAAAGGGGGCTCTGAGTCCCTCTTGGATCTTCAGGGACATCTCCTCCAAGCCCAGGAAGAAGCCAGTCTGATGCGCAGGGAGTCAAGCAGACCTGGCAAGAGGTCAGCGTGGATGAACAGGGACCGCCCTGACTTAGGAGGTCAAACAGCAGAAGGAAGTGCAGGGAGGCTGGAGGGGAACAGGCTGCCCAGGAGGCAGGCAGACACCTGGCCTGTGGGTGCAGGGCTGGATGGAGCTGGGAAAGGCAAAGCTCAGCGGTGGCTGGAAATGGCCATGCATGGGGAGGGCACCCAGAAGGGCTTCGCTAAATGTGTTGTCAGCCCAAGGAAGGCAGCTGAGGGAACCCTGGTCCCCGTGGCCAGTGGGGCAGGGGACGGAGTGACAAAGACAGTAGGACTACCGTAATTCCTCAGAACAAAGATTCTCCCTTTGAGAGTGCTGGTAGGAAATGGATTTTGCCGAGTAACTGGACACACCTATACATTTTTTCTATACATTTACCTATACATTAATCCAGATATTCCCATATACTCACATACAGAGACAGATAACACGGATTTGATGAGATTAGTGCAAACTTGGCCATCCAACAAGACAGCATTTCACTGAAGCTTTTTACCCTGCTTTCCTCCATCAGGCAAGAGTGGTCAACACCTCTGAGCGAGACTCACTCTGTGCCCAAGGTTAGAGATGACATGGACAGTCGAGGGCAGGGAGTGTTTGGGGGCCCTGGGCTCTGTGCAAGACACAAAAATTATCTTTCTTAATGCTGTAGGCTTCAGTATGATGGAAATGTTGAGAACACTTTAAAAAAATGAAGCAACAAAGGAACAGAATGAAGATGCGGAGTGAGGGAAATCTCCTATTGCAACTTTAAGCTTCAAACGGTGGTGGTGGTGTTTCTCCTCCTTGCTTTGTTTTGTCTTGTTTTCCTATACTGATCTCAGGGGGATTTTGTGTACTGCCTTTGTTTGCAAAGGCAAGCGATCATGAAATTGGGGTGGGATGCAGTTACATGGGAGCGTGGTGCCCGTGTAGGTGCCCTGGGACCCTCTGCCCAGGCTCCAGCTGCAGCTTCCGAGGGGCTCTGGTCTCCAGCAGGTCCTCTGTGACAGCTGCCAGTCCCAGGCAGGTACCTCAGGGACACTGGGTCCTCTGGAGGTACCACTGGATACTTATGGTCAGACAGTGAGAGCTCTGCCGGAAAACCTGAGAATTCAGGTGAGCAATTCCATTAGACTAGTACCGCCTTCTATTATCTGTCATGGCCTGCAATTCCTCATGCTGTTATCTTGTCAGAGGCACCACAAGTCAGGGTGAGCCATCTGCACGCACACATTAACAGCTGGCCCAATGGAGCTTCAATCCTGGGGGACCCTGAAAAGCTCTGGAATTCGGCAAATAGAAACCTCACAAAGTTTTAGAAGGAGAAGCTGCCAGTCCTTCTTGGGGGGGACAGAATAACCCAAACATGAGGGCAGGCTGGGACCTGACTGGCTGAGGACTGTCTCCAAGGAGAAGGGCCAGGGCATTACGAGGGATGCCATATGAGCCAGTGGTGCATGCTCAAAGGTAATAAGGCCCACTGCATATGGGGCTGCATCAGAGTGAGTGTGGGCACCCAGACAAGGGAGTCACCATCCCCCTTGACTCAGCGCTGGTGTAACCAGCTCTGGACTAGTGTGTCTGGGTGTGGGGCTCCCCATTCTGGAGAAATGGGGAGGAACTGGAGAGGGTCCAGAGGCGATCTGCAAGAATGGGGTTTGGGGCCTGTGTTGAGAAGCTGAGGAACCTGGGCATCTGTAGCCTTTTGAAGTGGAGGACCAGGGCACTAGAGTAGTAGCCTTCAACTGCTTGAAGGGTGATTTCAGAGATGATGGAGCTTTTCTTGGTAGGGGGCAGAGAAGAAAACCTCCACAAAGTGCAGCTTGGAAGTTGGAGATGAGGAAAAAAAATCTCAATCAAAAGGTAGTGTTGTGGTGCAAGAGGTCACCCAGAGGGAGTTTGGATCAGCCCATGGCTTTGTGTTTCAAGGAACAGCCAGTGAGGGCAGAAAGACATCAGTGAGGGCATAGAACTGCCAGGCTGAGAGCTAGGTGGGAAAGAAAGATGGGTGCCAACAGCCTGCAGGGCAAGAGGTGCAGGCATGAACAGTGTAACACAGCCTGCAGTAGAGATGGCCAAGGGCTCTGGCAAGGCTGAAAGGCCCAAAGGAACCAAGGTCTTTGTCCCCTTGGCTATGGCAGTTGCTTCTGCCACCGAGGCCTACCAGCAGAAACTTTTTGAGGCTCTGGACTTAGTCCCTTCCTCACCCCTGCCTGGGCAGGCCCGGAGATGTTGCTCAGTTTTCCTACACTTGGCATTGCTCACCCTCACATCCCACTCCCCCCAGGAAGAGCCCTGAGCCACGCGTGAGGGACAGAACCTGCCTTCCCAGGGGCCGAGGGTGAGGGCTTGGCCTTTCTGCTTCATAAAACAAACCAAGGGGTTTCGCAGCATTACAGCCACCTGCACAGTGCCTTTGCCTACCTGTAATCACAGCCTCCAATTATCTGCTCTAATGAGTCCATGGGGAGGCTTTGTCAGTAATGGCCCTCAGTGGAGCCCATTAATGCTTTAAGGAACTTTGGGTTTTGCTTCTGACTTGGACTTCTTGAGAGGTTTCTTCAATCTCCTCTCAGTATCTGAGGTTCATTTAATGAGCCCTAAAGGCACTATGGGGCTCATTAAAATACAGAAAGTTTGCAGACGACACCAAGTTGGGTGGGGGTGTTGATCTGCTTGAGGGTAGGAAGGCTCTACAGAGGGATCTGGACAGGCTGGAGCGATGGGCCGAGGCCAGTTCTCTGAGATTCAACAAGGCTCAGTGCCGGGTCCTGCACTTGGGTCACAACAACCCCATGCAATGCTACAGGCTTGGGGAAGAGTGGCTGGAAAGGTGCCTGGCGGAAAAGGACCTGGGGGTGTTGGTTGACAGCCAGCTGAAGATGAGCTGGCAGTGTGCCCAGGTGGCCAAGAAGGCCAAGAGCACCCTGGCTTGTGTCAGAAATAGTGTGGCCAGCAGGACTAGGGAAGTGATTGTCCCCCTGTACTTGGCACTGGTGAGGCTGCACCTTGAATACTGTGTTCAGTTTTGGGCTCCTCGCTACAAGACAGACTTTGAGGTGCTGGAGCGCGTCCAAAGAAGGGCAACGAAACTGGTGAGGGTCTAGAGCACAAGTCTTATGAGGAGCGGCTGAGGGAACTGGTGGTGTTTAGCCTGGAGAAAAGGAGGCTGAGGGGAAACCTTATCACTCTCTACAACTACCTGAAAGGAGGTTGTAGCGAGGTGGGTGTTGGTCTCTTTTCCCAAGTAACGAGCGATAGGACAAGAGGAAATGGCCTCAAGTTGCACCAGGGGAGGTTTAGATTGGATATTAGGAAAAAATTCTTCTCCAAAAGGGTTGTCAAGCACGGGACCAGGCTGCCCAGGGAAGTGGTTGAGTCACCAGCCCTGGACGAATTTAAAAGATGTGTAGATGTGGCACTTAGGGATATGGTTTAGTGATGGACTTGGCAGTGTTAGGTTTATGGTTGGACTCGATGATCTTAAGGGTCTTTTCCAACCTAAATGATTCTCTGATTCTATGACTTGAAGCACACGGAGGCGGGGAAAGTTCTTATGTCAGGCACAGACACTGAAGCTCTGACACCACATTGACCCGTTATCTGACAGCGGTTCAAGAGAAGCATTTTTACCTCACCACGTGCCTTCCTTGTGCTTATTCGGGTCACTGCCCTGGAACACGCCAGGAGCACAGGCACCACTGGTACTGGAGGTGAGACATGAGCGATGCCCTGCCCACCAGTTGCCAGCAGAATTCCCGCCCCATCCCAGCTGCCTCAGGGGCCATTTGCCCGGAAGTCGCTCCCCTCTACTGGTCACGTGCTTTGTTGTGATTGGCTGGAAGGAACGCCACCCTTTCTGGTTTACACGGAAATATATCTGACCCAGAAGGCCCTTCCCCTGCATACGCAGGGACTGCCATTTTGTTTTGGCCACCATTTGAGGTGGGGGCTGCCATTTTATGCACGAGTGCCACCATTTTATGGGAGTGAGCTGCCAACTTCTTAAACATCATACTGCTCTGTGATTGGCTGATGGCCATTGCTTGACAGCATCAAACCCATGTGTTCTCAGGAAATCTTATCATTGGCTGGCAAGAGGAGCCTCCCCTCCCGCTGCACCAGAAGCGCATCAGCAAAGGAAGCACCCTGTCATTACACACTGGGAGGCCACCACTTCTGACAGCCTCGTTCCTCCCATGTTTTCATACTGCATTGTGGTTGGCTGGCAGCCATTTCTTGACACTGTCATACGCATGTGTTCTCATGCAGCCCTGTGATTGGCTGCCTGCCTCCTTTGGGCAAGGAAGTGCTCGGATGTCAAAATATGTACCTTTATAGCAAATATATACATTTTTAGTGTGTATATATATAATGTGGCTGCACAATATGTATAAATGTATATTTTTTATTTATTTATGATCAGATACAGTATTTTAAATGTATATACCTCTATACATGTATATATGTGTACACATTTATATATGTATAAACATTTACAGAGCCCGTGAAATTAAATACCTGTAGCCATTACAACATAGGTATAAAACGGATAAAACCACCTTTAGTAAGAGCTAATGGAATGAATAATTAGAGTTTAAATGTGAACAGACAGAAAAGGAAAAAGCTGGGTCGAGGTCCCCCACTTTACCAGGCTGCAGAACATGCCCTGACATGTCTGGGGCAGGGGGAACTTCAAGAGGGCAGAGGGGACCCAAAGGGTGGGGAGGACATAGACAAGCTGGAACATGCCCAAGGGCTATGACCCCCTCCTAGGAGACCACCAACGGGCCCTTCGTGCAAATCCTGTAACATACAAAGAAGAGCCCAATCCTGTGAGCCGGAGTGGAAAGCCCCCACATTCCTGCCCAGCCCAGCAGGATGGCCATGCAGGGTACTGGGGCAGACTCTGAGCTTTTCTCAGTGCTGCAAGACACAGGCAACGCTGTCTGCGAACATGGAAAACCAGGACAAAACGCCAGCTTCAGAAGCATATGTGCATGGGGACAATACAGAAAAGACCCAAAGGGGATCCCAAAAAAGACCGTGTGAACCAGAGGAACTACCCAATGAGCCCACGGACTGCAAACTGGATTTTGAGGTGCCAGAGAGGTAGGGTGGTGGTGGGGAATTCCGTTTCCCCATGGTTGTGGGGGATCTCCTAGCTACCTGTAAGACTACTGTGGGGTGCAGGCTGGTGCTATATCGATTTCCTTGTCCTTAGGTTGATGACCTGATTTAATGTTTCGAAAAACTCTGGCTGAGTGAATGAGGGGAGAAGTCAGGTGTGTGCTGGGATTTGTTGAGGTCCACCTGAGCCACACCAGCCAAACCCAGTATGCTGTGTGTATGTCATGTCAAAGGATGGGGAAGGAGGGAGTGGTGGGTGCAAATGCATTGAATACTGTAGGACCTGTGCAGGATGCACATGGTATGGAATAAGGGGTGGAGATTGTACTGAGTCTGGCTGGGATGGAGTTAATTTTCTGCTCAGCAGCCCCTATGGTGCCGAGCTTTGCCCTGGTGGCCAAAACAGCACTGATAACACACTGACATTGTAGCTATTGCTGAGCAGCACTTGCACAGCATCAAGGCCTTCTCTGTTTCTCACTGTGCCCCAACAGTGAGGAGGCTGGGGGCGGCAAGGGTCTGGGAGGGGACAAAGCCGGGTCAGCCAACCCCAACTGACCAAAGGGATATTCCACACCATATGACGTTATGGTCAGCACTAAAACTGGGGGAGTGGGGGGTGTTCTTCAAAGTATCCTTTGCTCAGAGACTGGCTGGGCTTTGATTTCCTGCTGTGAGTGATTACTTCTCCACTTATTAAACTGTCTTTATCTCAAGACATGAGATTTTTTCCCTCACTTTTGTCCTTCCAGTTTCCCCCCCATCCTGCTGGCGGGGAGTGAGCAAGTGACTGGGTGGGGGCTGCCACATGGGGTCATCCCACCACACGAGCACATAGCAAATAGGTCGGTATGTGCTTGTGAGATCACTGGTGCCTGAGTAGATCATAGGCTGGGAGCTGGCACATGGCTTGTGTAAGTGGTTGTGAGATTACTGATACCTGTGTAGCTGATAGGCCAAGCACATGCACGTGACTTGTGTCAGAGCTTGTGAGGTCACTTGTGCCTTTGTATCATCTTGTAGGCGAGCAGATAGCAAGTGGAGGGATATGTGGTGATCAGGTCACTGGTGCCTGAGTAGCTGATAGGCAAGAGGGAGACACATGGCTTGGGTATGTACTTGTGATGTCACTCTTGGCTGAATAGCTGATAGGCCAGGACCAGGTGCATGGCCTGTATAGGTGCACATGAGGTCACTGAAGGCTGAGTACCCCAACAGCAAGTACACGGTGAATGGGTGTAGTGTACTTGTGAGGTCACTGGTGCCTGAGTAGCTGATAGGGACAGGAGCAGGCATCTGGCATTGTCCTGGTTTTGGCTGGGATAGAATTAACTTTCTATGTAGTGAAAGAGTGAGCGAGCAACTGTGTGGAGCTTAGCTGCCAGCTGGGGTTAAACCATAACAGGTACGTGTAGGTTGTTTTGAGGTCACTGGTGCCTGGGTAGCTGATAGGGCAGCAGCAGGCCCCTAGTTTGTGTCAGTGGGTTTGAGGTCATTGGTGTCTGAATAGCCGATAGGCTAGGAGCAGGCCAATATCAGACGTAGAGGCTATGACATCACCTGTGGCTGAGTAGCAGATAGGCCAGGAGCATGGACATGGCTGTATGTGAGCTTGTGACGTCACTGGTGCCTGAGCAGCTGATAGGTCAGGAGCTGGCACATGGCTTGTGTAGGTGCTTCTGATGTCACCAAAATAATATTTAGACCATGCCCAAATATGGCTTTTTGGAAGAACCATCGTCAGCAGGACTCCATACACCGCACACACGTGTGACAATATGTAACTCATGAGCACACAGCAGTGGCAGTAGGAGGGTGTGAGGTCACGTCACCGATGGCACCCCATGGCCATGTGGCTCGGTGTAGAGCAGCCACGTGCATCAGAGGGGCATCACGAGGGATGGGAGCCGCCCGGCCCCGTGTCTGCAAGGCCGAAGGAGCAGCCCCTGCAGCCCTGGCTGGAGCAGTTGGGGTGGGGGTGGCTCGGGGGCACCGCAGGGATGTGCCTGGGCACGGTGCCAGGAGGAAACCACAGGCTTCCTGCCCGGGCGCTGCAAGGGGAGTGCGGCAAGCGCTGCGAGGCCACGTGGGCTGTGGTTTGTGCACCTGCAGGCTCCAGCTCCCGATCTGCCTGCGGGGAATAACAGCCCCTCGGTGACACGCTGAGCATCAGGGACACGTCTGAGCCTCTGGGCTACATGTCTGCTGCCAGGGCAGGGACATGTCCCAGGTTCGGCTCCTGCGAGGTACCCACCGTGGGGCTCCCCAGGGAGGGACGGGCGAGCCAGCACTCCTGGGATGGAGCTCTTGTCCTGGCCAAGGACTTTTCCCAGCAGCTGCTTCCAGCACAGCGGGTCTGTAGGAGGGGCAGGGGTGTTTCCTTTCCATCCTGACACAGACCCGGTGCAGTCCCTGCTCCATGGTTCCCATGGCATGGGAATGGCTGGACACTCGTGCCTTGGGCTCTTGGATGTGCCCGGCGTAGGAGATGCTCAGTGCTCCTGGTCCACACAGCAGGGTTTGAGGGGTGAAAAAGCCGTTTCCCCCCCTACAAGCAGCCCTGTCCTGTGACACCTCCCCACCACAGTGACGTGACACCTGCAGCGGAGCCATCCTTCATATATGGTCATGAATGGCGCTGGAGAAGTTCATTGGAGGGCTGGGCTGCGTCGGAGGGGAGATAGCTCCCGATAATGTCTAAAAAGGTGCTGCTGCTTCGATTGGTTCCTCCTGCAGCTGGGCTGGCATCTGCAGAGCTATATTGGCCTGCCATTGCTGTTGTCTCCGTGAGTCTCCGGGAGCTGCGACTGGGAGTGGGGCGCAGCAGGGCCGTGGAGGCAGGGCAGGAGGCTCAGGATGGGGACAGAGGAACTCCTGCCTCCTGTGCTGTGGCTACTCTTCTGGGTGCAGCTGTGCAGGGGTAAGTGCCGGTTCCCTTGTCCCACAGGCTGGAGCCAGCGGGCACCAGCAGGGTCATCGAGATTCCTCCGGGAATGCGGTTTCTTTTCAGGTGCCACTGAGGTGAGGGTCAGAAGGTGCTCAAGTCCATTGACCCGGTGCCTTTCCCTGTGCCTCTCTGGGTGGGAGAGGGTATTTCTGTTTTCAAGGCTCCTGTGTTTATGGCAACATGTGCCTGGCTGCATTTATAGACACGCCATCCTGGGGTACGCTTTTGGGGCTCCTTGTTCCTGAGCACTGTGCCCCTGGAGCTGGGGATGGCCCAGCTGGTGACAGCAGCACTCAGCGATCCCCAGGGCGCAACCAATCTCTGGGATGCCTCAGAGGGTTTGTGTGCTGCTCACTGCCCGCTGGCTCCAGGGGACCCTGGCCCCAGGAGGGTAGTTTGTACCCTAAAGAGAGAAGGGGACTGGGGCATCTGCACCCACAGAGGGAGAGGAGGGATGCCCACACTGCACAGGGACAGCACAGAGGGGAGAGGGCTTCCAGCCCGGTGCCTGTGAAATGGCCTGGGGCTCAGCGCTCTCCTGACTGATCCCATGTTGATTTTTGAAGCGGCTGCAGAGGTGAGGCTGGAGGATGGCGGAGGGCGCTGTGCTGGGAGAGTGGAGGTGAAACACCAGGGCCAGTGGGGCACCGTGTGTGGTGACTTCTGGGACATGGAGGCTGCTGCAGTGGTTTGTAAGCAGCTGAGCTGTGGATCTGCCCTCAAAGCTCATGACCAAGGACACTTTGGGGCAGGATCAGGCCCCATTTGGATGGATGATGTTGACTGTCGTGGCACCGAGTCTGCCCTGTCTGACTGCACACACAGATGGATGGGGTCAACACAACTGTGTTCACAGTGACGATGCTGGAGTGACATGTTCAGGTAAGGGGTCAGCCCGTTCCCTGTCTTTGGGGCTGGGACAGGGGAAGGGACCTGGCTGTGCCCTCAGGGAGAAACGAATGGATGCCAGAGCAGGGCCTGGTGGAGGGGGTCACAGTGGTGAGCTGGGACTGTCATTGCTGGTGTCGCCAGTCTCTGGGGAAAGAGCAATGGGAGCCCTCCCCGGGTGCCCACAGCCCACGCCGAGGTGGCTCAGCCCACCCTTGGTCAGTTCCTGGGGCTGGGAGATGAATGTCCCTCCCTGCCCCATGGTGTCTCTTGGTTCCCATCTTTCTCCTCCCACTCAGCCAGGACCTGTGTAGCATTGCCGGGGGCCGGGTCCCACCATGCCAGAGGCACTGAGAACTGCTCACGCAGCCACCAACAGCCCCAGGGAAGGGCACGAGATGGGCAGGGACTTTTGGGTTGTGCCCCCTGCCAGACACGAGTCCCTCAGCCTAAGCAAAGGGGATGTTCAGAGGGGAGGAGTGCTGGCCTTGGGCAGAAGAGCAGGGTGGCACGTGGCACCTCATCTCATTCCCAGGGTCACCCCGCGAGAACCAGCCTATGGCGACACGGCTCTGTGCAGGCAGTAATGACCTCTCCTGCCTACGCCAGCCCCTGGCTGCCCTGTGCCACAGGGGCTTTGCCAGCACTTGCACTATCCTTGGTGCCTGTCCTTGCACTGGGAGCTTATGTCAGCCCAGGGCTGCTCCACTGCCCACGCTCCTGCCCTCTGCCCGGCCATGGGACGGGGAGGTGTGTGCCTGGCAGTGCGCTCTGGCCCTGGCTGAGGACCTCCTTCCCTGGGCAGGCGCCAGAGCGGGGTGCTGGTACAGACACTGACTGCAGATACAGCCGTGCCATACCTGTATCCTGTGACATGTCCTATCTTACGGCAGTACCCCAAGAGCCTGAGATCCCCTGAGAGAGGGATGTGTTTCTGGCAGCTCCAAGGGGTTCCTCAGCCTGGCCCTGAGCTAGGTGGGCAGAGCAGGCTGCAGCAGCCAACAGCGCCTGGGCCTGTCTCCCTGGGCCCCAAGTGCTCCAGACGCTGCAGTGCCTGGGCCTGGTGCCAGGAAGCCCGAGCTCTCTTTTGCAGCGGCAGTTTATCTGAGCAGTGCCTGCAGCTGGGGGTTTGGGAGAGAAGCAAGCCCACAAGTGCTGTGCTGGTGTCTGAAGAATGGCAGGGGGTCCTTGGTGTGTTTTTGCCATCAGCATCCACTGGGAGCTGCCGGGGTGCTCGTGGGGCTCTGCCTGCAGCTGCCTTGAAGATGAGGTGGGACATGGGCATGTAACTGCCAGAGGGTACTGGGAACTCGCAGGGATCTTTCATTGCTCCAGGATTTGTCCGGCTGGTTGGAGGGGACAGCCCCTGCTCAGGACGCGTGGAGATCCACGACAGGGACCAGTGGAAAACTGTGTGTGACTCAGACTTTGGTCCCAAAGCTGCTGACGTGGTCTGCAGGGAGCTGCAGTGTGGCGTGGCCCTGCCCATCACTGAGGCAGCTCACTTTGGAGAAGGAGTCGGTCCCATCTGGGACAGAGAGCTGCAGTGTGTGGGGAATGAATCCTTTCTCATGTCCTGCCCCAAAGGATCCCCCAGGGACCGGCCCTGCACCCATGCTGCGCATGTCACCTGCACACGTAAGGACTCAGGGTGGGGTGTTACACACGGGGGGTGTGCTGGGGACGGGGGAGCAGGGCAGGGACTTTGCTGTGCTGAGTGTGAGGACAGGAGGGGTGATGTGGTTGTCTAGAGCCCTAAAGTCGTGCAGCAGGAGGAGAAAGGCAGGCTGTCCATTTGGCCTCTTCTCAAGCTCCCGAAGGAGCATCTGCCCCTACTAATCCTTCTCCGTCCCCAGAGTACACAAGGTTCAGGCTGGTGAACGGCAGCACGGCGTGTGATGGGAGGGTGGAGGTCCAGGTGCTGGGGACCTGGGGCACCCTCTGTGCCTCCCGATGGGACCTCTTGGATGCCCACGTTCTCTGTCGTCACCTCGACTGCGGGTTTGCTGAGTCCATTCCCAGAGGAGGGCATTTTGGGAGAGGAAGTGGCCCCGTCTGGAGAGACTCGTTCCACTGTGATGGGACTGAAGCCCACCTGGGACAGTGCCCAGTGACCACCTTGGGGGCCTCGCTGTGCTCCCACGAGAATGACGCTGCTGTCATTTGCTCAGGTGAGTGCTGGGTAAACACTGGATTAACTCCATTTTTCCCTTGGGAGTGACACGGCCACCCAAAGCAGGGGACTCTGTGGCAGCACCGGGGTGAATTTCTCCCTGGAGAAACTCTGAATTCCCCAGGGGCAATCTGGAGGGCTTAGGCTGCTCAGACCGACCCCTCTGCCACGGGACAGCTGGGGAGGACTGAAGAGGGGCAGGCGTCTCTGCCCCCCGGGGCGGCAGCTCAGCCCTGTGGCCACCGCCAGGCCTGGGCTCCTCTGCTCTCCTGCTGCGGGACAGGCCCAGAACAGGGCTTCAGGGCTCAGCTCCACCCCTCTGGCTGCAGACAGCCCTGTCTCAGCTCCACAGAGAGACCCGCAGAGCCTGATCCCACCACCCACAGGGGCTGCCCGACTGCCCCCAGCAGCAGCAGCAGCAGCAGCAGCAGACCAGGGGAGTGAGCTGTAGAGCTGGGCTGGGCTTTGCCCTGGCTTCTGGTCAGCACAAGTCCCAAACTTGTCCCGTTTCCTTGGAAAGGTCTTCCTCACTCTGCTCCCTTCCAGGGACACTGCTTCCCAGTCCCCCATCCCCAGGGATGCAGAGGGGCAGAGACGTGTGGGCTGAGGTTGGACAAGGCTTGTCCCAGCACTGCCCATGCCTGGGCCACCACCGGCTGCTGTTCCCTCCTGTGGGAGCTGCCCCACCTGCTTCAGCAGGGATGTATTGGGTGGCTCTGCCCTGCCAAGAGCAAAGCTGGTGTCTTGCTCGAGAAGGCTCAGGGACTGGGAAAGCAACCCGTGGAGCCCTCGCCCTGGAGCTCCAGGGTGCTGCAAGGGCACCAGAGCCTACAGACTTGCCACAGGTTTCTGGGGTCCCCGGTGCCATCAAGGGCTGGAGCATGGCTGCTCTCCCCAGGCTCAGCCAGCTCTGCATCCCTACGGCTGGTGGGTGGAGAGAGTCGGTGTGATGGACGTTTGGAGATCTTCCAGCATGGGATGTGGAGCAGAGTCCTGGATGACCAGTGGGACATGCAGGAGGCCAGCGTGGTGTGCCGGCAGCTGCAGTGCGGAAAGGCAGAGACAGCCTACACCTCCCTGAAGGCCCAGAGAGGGACGGGTCCTGTGGGGCTGCGAGGGGTCCGGTGCACAGGGCACGAGGCCAACTTGACTCTCTGCAACACCTCCCTGCCTGAGAGCGTGCTGGCAGCAGGGATTGCAGAGGACGTGGGGGCCGTTTGCTGGGGTGAGTGGCGCTGCACAGGCCCCCCAGGCTCTGGGCTGGGCGGGCAGCCGGCCCCTGATGGCTGCTGGGGTTTGTACCTGCTGCAGGGAGCCGACAGGTCCGGCTGGTGAATGGGCCCGGGCGCTGTGCGGGGAGAGTGGAGATCTACTACCAGGGCAGCTGGGGGACCATCTGCGATGACGGCTGGGACCTGCATGACGCCGCTGTCGTTTGCCAGCAGCTGGGCTGCGGAGGGGCGGTGGAGGCGGTTGGCTCCGCTCGGTTTGGGGAAGGCTCCGGTCAGATCTGGCTGGACAGCGTGAACTGCTCTGGGGCCGAAGCTGCTCTCTGGGACTGCCTGGCAGAGTCCTGGGGTCAGCACGACTGCTGGCACAAAGAGGACGCAGGAGTCGTCTGCTCAGGTCTGTGCTGGGAGCTGTGGTGGGACCCCAGTGCCCAGGGAGGCTGGCACGAGGTTGGAGAGCCAGCAATGGCCGAGGCTGTTCCTGGCTGCCTCTGAGCCCCTGCCTGAGCCCATCCTGGGGACGCCCACACACAGGTCCCCTCAGTCCCACCGAGGGTCCCTGGGGAGCTTAGCTGTCCCGAGGGTTAGCAGGAAGGGCAGGGCTGTCTGTCCATCAGGGACTTCTCTCTGCCCCTGGGTGCAAGGGGGACTTGCTGGCCATGCCTTTGCCTGGCTGAGGGCCTGCGCGTTGCAGGGGCATCCCTGCTCCCAGAGCCCCGGACCAGCTTGTTCCCCTTTGGGGCCTTTCCTACCAGAGTTCGTGGCCCTGAGGCTGGAGAACACGATGGCTGCTCTGGGCGCCTGCAGGTTTTCTACAACGGGACGTGGGGGATTGTTTGCTCCAACTCAATGACTCCCAAAACGGTGTCGCTGGCATGCAAGTTGCTGGGCTGCGGGGACAGAGGGTCCCTGGAAACACGCCTGCCCTCTGGCAAGGTGTCTGGCCCTGCCTGGCTGGATCGCGTGGAGTGTGGGGAGAGAAACAACTTTTTCTGGCAGTGTCCCTCCACTCCCTGGGACCCACAGTCGTGCGATGACCTGCGAGATGAGACCCACATCACCTGCAATGGTAATTCTGAGCTAGCCAGGCACCAGCATCCCCCAGCCCCTGCTCGCTGCTGGGCATTGTCAAAAGCAGAGACAGAGCCCACAGGGGCTTTTACTTTACGTGCCAGACCCTGCTGCTGCTGGTGGCACAAACGGGACTTCAGCTCTCAGAGCCCCACACATTCACCAGCAGTTGCCAGCCAGGCTCCCAGCAGAGCCCAGGGGGAGGCAGGCAGAGGTGTCTGCAGGCAAGGTCTCAGAAGAGACCAGCCAGGGCTCCCAGGAGCATCCCCTCCATGGACACCCTCCTGCTGCTCTGTGAACCAGGGGCCCTTTGGGGCTGAGCAGTCAGGGTCCCCCACATTGCCATGCGTGTTCCCTGAATGACCGGGATTCAGCTGCTGCCGTGAGTGAGGTGGCACAGGGAGGTGCGAGCAGAGCTCAGCCCCACTCTCTGCTGCACGACACCCCTGCAGCAGCCCCTTCACCACAGCATTTCCTTCTGCAGGGAGAGGGCCAGAAACACCCCCGACCCCAATGGCAGCGTGCCCCAACACCACGAGCTGCACAGGTAGCTGCTCCTCTGCGTGCCCCTCTCACCTGGCAGGGCTCTGTCTGCTGTCCTGGTGCCATGGGAGGTCTCTGCCTTCTCCAGACAGGGAGAAGATTCGTGCCGTGGGAGGAGAGAATGGGTGCTCGGGCAGAGTGGAGGTCTGGTACCGTGGCTCCTGGGGGACAGTGTGTGACGACTCCTGGGACATGCAGGATGCTGAGGTGGCATGCAGGCAGCTGGGCTGTGGCCCCGCAGTGTCTGCTCTGGATGAGGCTGCATTTGGGGAGGGACAGGCCCCATCTGGCTGGAGCAGGTGGAGTGCCGGGGTACAGAGCCATCGCTGCAGGACTGCTGGGCCCGGCCTGGAGACAGTGGTGCCTGCCGGCATAAGGAGGACGCTGGTGTGCGCTGCTCCGGTGAGCGGCAGGGCTGGGACCTCTCACGGGGGTATTGGTAAGGAGCCGGGGCAGGCGTTTTCCCCACTGGGTCCCAGAATGGCCCCAGAGCTCCTGAGAGCCAGACCATCCCTGCAGAGCATGGGAGCCTGGTGCCAAGTGGGCAGCAGCCTCTGTGGGGCTGGATGTCCTCCGGCCTCTGCCCACAGGGCTCTGCAGCCCCCAGGGCCACCTCCCAGGCTACCTGCACCATACTGCCCACAGCCCAGAGCAGGGCCCTGGGCTCTGTCCCGGCCACCCTGACCAGCTCCGCAGGAGGGGCAATTTGGGTGGGATGTGTCAGGGATGTCTGCGCAAACCACCACGCAGACACACACACACACGGCGTGTCAGAGAGGAGGCTCCCTGGGACCCTCACACCCACCCTCTGAGCCCAGCTCTCCTTCTCCTCCTCTGCAGCTGCACCCAGGACAGCAGCACCAACCCCCCGAGCAGGTAACCTGTCCTCCCCACCAGCACTGGGTCTTCTCGGGGCCAGGCTGTGACCCACAGCCAGAGGGAAGGGGCTACTTGCCAGGGTGTGAAAATCCCAGGAGGAGGCATCGGGGGTACTTGTTGGGGGGTTGGGGAGGGCTGTCATTTACCCAGTAGGGTGAGAGCTACCCCATCACTCTTGCCCCGGGGTCCCTTACCCCCACTGTAATGGGGGTCAGGATGGGTATGTCCTGGCCCCCCACCTCTCCCTGCCCTGGTGCTGCCCTTTCTGTCTTCCTGCCATGCAGATCCCACCCGGGACCGTCCAGCTGGCAGCAGGAGAGTCTCATTGCCCGTCATCATCTGCATCATCCTGGGAGCCCTTCTCTGCCTGCTCCTGGCCCTCTTGGCTGTGCAAAGCGCCAGGGCTGGGCGTAGAGGTGGGTCCTTTCCCTGAAGTCCTGGGCCAGGATGCCACCTGGCAAAGCCAGGGGTGCCGTTGGGTGTCAGTGAGTGGTACAGGCAGAGCTGGGGGGACAAGTGTGTGCTGCCTGCTGTCCCATATACTGTCCCATTGACTGCCTGACCAGCAGAAAGAGCTCCAGACACCGGGAGAGTTAGGGATGGGGCAGGGAGAGAAATGGCAGAGCTGGGCTGGGGGAGGTGGGAGCAGAGGAGAGACAGGCGAGGACGTGCCACTGGCAGCCCTCTGGGCAGCGCTGGAGAGGGCTCTGGGTCAGGTGAGATGCCAGGAGGAGCGCAGGGCAGCAGGGTCCATCCCCGTGGTTTCAGACCTCCAGGCTGTTCCTCCATCCAACCCTGACCTCCCCCCAGCAGGGCAGGGCTGTGCTATGGATCCATGGGTCAGAGCGGGGGCAGCTCCAGGAGGAGGGGAAAGGTGGGAGCTACTCCAAGCTCAGCAGCAGGGAGCTGACGCAGGGGCCAGAGGGGCAGAACAGCTATCTCTGAGGAGATACTGTGAGGGCGTTGCTGCCCCAGACCATCTCTATGGGGACATTGCCCTCACTGAGGCAGTAGCGGTGACTGGACAGCACAGCGCGTCTGTGCTGTGGGGACAGCCCTGGGCTGGCCCAGGGCTGGGGGAGCAGAGTGGGGTTGCGTCCCCTCTCTGCCCATCTCTGGGCCAGCCATGCTTCTGTCTGCAGGTTCTGAGAGAGCTTGGGAGCCTTTTCCTGAGGCCGTGTACGAGGAGATCGCTTACAGCCCAGCGGGGGAGAAGCAGGAGAGGTTCAGCGCTCAGGTGGGTGTGGGTTCTTCCCAGGGGCCACATCTGCAGGGCTCTTTCCACTGGCCCCCATTCCAGACTGACCCCCTGCAGCCCCCTGGCCCTGGGGCGCTGGGCCATGGGGGTCTGTGGGGAGAGCAGCCAGGTCCTGGGCCCAGGAGTGAAGCTTCCTCCCCACCAGCTCTGCCCATCCCAGCTGGGGACAGCCCCTCTCTTCCTGCCCCTGCACCCCATCTGACACCCGAGGGGTGAGGGAAGGGGCTGTCCCGGGGCATCTCTGGGAGCCCCTTTGAGACAGGGTGGTCCCAGGGGAGCAGGGTGAGTCCTGAGCCCTCCTCCCCACACAGCCCTGGTTCCCTGGGTCCCCCGTCCCCAGCAGCACTGACCACAAGGCAGGTCAGCAGAGCGCACTCCCATGACACCTGCTGCGCCTCTCTCCAGGCTCCTATTCAGAGGGGTCCCTGACCAAGCTGCAGCCGTACCCTGGGGACAGCAAGGAGGAGGATGGTCCAGGGCCAGCACCAGGTAATGGGGGGTAGGAGGGGGTTGATCTCCCTGCAGACATGTGATGGACAGCAGTGTCACTGAGTGTCACCGTCAGAGTTGGGGAGGACGTGGGGGGGGTCTCCTGTGGTGCTGCCAACACCAGTGTCTCAGCCCTGTGTCCCTGTGCATCCTCCCATCCTCTGCTCTGCAGAATGCATCTTCTCACTGTCACCAGCTCCCCTCTCCTTTCAGACATCCCTGTTCTGCCCGGAGGTGACCCAGTGGATGGCTATGATGATGCCAGGGAGGTTTCTGACCCTGGGGAGGATCCCGTGTCTGGACAGGGAGACTGGGAAATGCCCAGGGTGCCAGAGGAGGAGCAGGGCCCAGAGATGCACCTGGAGGTGAGAGGGAAAGAGAGCGCTGCCGGTTCCTGGGGTGCCATCCCTGGTGCCGGATGAATTGCTGCTGTACTGAGAGCCCAGCCTCCTGGGACAGGGGAACCTGCTCCGGGAGTTTTCTTTTGGGGGGACCAGGGGTTGGAGAGGGAGGTGAACATCTCAGGACTGGTGAGGAGAAGGGAGGAAGGTGATGTACAGACCAGGAGGGGCACCCCATGGGGTGAACGTGCAATCGCCTTCCTTGCTGCTGGCAGGGGCAAACCTGTGCTCCCAGAGAAGTGCTGGTGCCCCTGGAGCTAAGGGAGACGCCTGGTCCCTGTCCCCAGAGAGCATGGGCTATGACGATGCTGAAGAGGTGTCTCTGGCACATCCCCCTGAGGACACAAAGGCTGTGACACCGGAGCTCGGGTGCACAGCAGTCCCGGAGCCCCAGGCCAGGAGAGCCGGTCCCTGCCATGGGGCTGGGTGCAGCCAGGAGGGAGGAGATGTCTGTGCAGCTGGGAGAGCTGTGAGCACCAGGGAACCATCTCCCTTTAACCACGGGCAGCAGAAACCACCTGGAGTTTCCTCTATTTTTATTCCCATGTTTATGCTGTGCATCCATATCTGTTCTTATTAAAATCTCTGGGGGCTTTGACCCAGAGCTGGTGCTTGCCTGCCCAGGGGTCGGGGTGTGTCCCTGAGGCTGATCGCGTGGGAGCAGAGCACAAAGACATGGCAGTGGGGAAGGGGCACGTCTCAGGGACAACCGACCTGGGTTCAGGCTTTGTGGCTGCAAGAGCCCATGGTCCCTGGGGAATATTTCTGCTGACGGAGACATTTCCATCCTGCAGCCACAGTTTCCAACAAAAATGGCTCTCTGCCAAGTTCCCATGATGCACCCAGTGGGAGCGCCCATCTCCTCACCCTGGGGTTTCCAGCTGCTCTTTCCCCAGGCCCTGCCTGGGCCACGCTGGTCCCACAGTGCAGAGGCCACACCAGCTGCCATGTCAGGGTGAACCCTGGGCTATGGTCCCACAGATGTGAGCCATAAGGTGCCCACAGTGCCCTGAACACCCCAGCCAGCCCCAGGGGGGATCATGGCCTGTGGATCACCTCCCACAGTGGTTAGGAGGCAGCTCTGCTCCCCACTGCCCCGGCACAGGGTGCAGAGCCACTTCCTGGGACACACTGGGACTGGGATTCCCTCTCCTCTGGCTCTGCCGGGACCCCAGTCTCCATGGGCTGCTCCTGCTGCCCTGGGCCCTTGCAAACCCCAAGCACTCTTGTCACAGCTGCAGAGCTGCCTTCTTCCTGGGCAGGGGCTGTAAGGCCCACAGCAGCCCTGGGACCCCCTCCTCTTGCTGCACTCCAGCCCCCACCCCTGCCCTCCTGCTGCCTCGCAGGTACCAGAGGGATGGGGGCACCTTTCCCCCAGTGCTCTTGGAGGGCCAGGGGGATGGAGGAAGGATGCTTTTGTGCTGCAAGCCCAAAGCCGTGGTTCAGCCCCTGACCTGGAGAAGGGCCCATCCAGGAGGATGCTCACATGGGCACATGGCCATGGCAGAAGAGATTTTCTGTCCCTCCCCTAAAGCAGGTGCTGCTGGGAGCTGAGTCAGGGTCCCTCTCCCTCAGCTGGGGCTTTCACCTGCCCCAGCACCCCTGGGCAGAGAAACCTCTCACACAGGGGGTGGGTGGCAAGGAGGGTTTGACACTAGGGCAGGACCTGGCTGGGGAGTCAGGGCAAAAGCACCCCCTGGAGATGCCGGGGATCAAACCCGGGACCTCCCACATGCAAAGCGGGTGCTCGGCCACTGGGCTCCATCCCCTTGACGCTGCCAGCAGGAGACACTCTCCTCCATCGTGTATCTATGACAAGTACAGTCCTGTTGTCCCCTGGCTGCCCAGGGCCCCTCTGCAGAAAACAGCCCTTGAATCCTTCTGAGACGGGGGAAGTTGGGACTGCCTCTCTGCTGGGGTCTGAGCCTGGCCCAGGGCTGCACTGCAGAGTGCTGCCCCTTCAACATCTCTGCAGGGCGATGGGGCAGGATGAGGCTCTTGCTGCAGGTGCTGCTCCCATGCTCTGGCCCACTCCAGGGTGTTTTGATGGAGAAGAGAAAACCCCTTCCCCTGAGCCTCCTCTGCCACCCAGGGCAACAGCCCTCTGTGGCACATCTGTCCCAGCTCCACAGCAAGAACAATGCAACAGAGTGAGGGAAATGCCCTCCCTGGGGCGAGGTGCCCCCAGGCTCTGGTGGCACTCCAGGGCATGCGGTGGAGGGGACACGGGAGCAGAAACCTCACTCCCCCTCCTCCAGGCACTGGGCCTCCCTCTGCACTCCTCTGCCCGCAGCTTCCCTGGAGGTGGGGTGAAGGGCAGGCTTCCATCTCCATGGGGCTGGGGGTGTGGGCTGGGCTCAGGGACCTTCCAATTCTTTCAGCACTGAGGACTGTCCTGACGGCAAAGCTGTGCCCCGGGACAGCCCTGGCTGGGGTCTCCGTGGCAGGGTGGGTGAGCATGTCCAGCTGTTAACTCAAAGGATGGTTTGATCACAGGCAGGGATGGTGTCCTCGTGGTGGTACAGCTGGGGCAATTGTGTTGCCCAGTGCCACAGATTTTTGGCTGCTGAGCCCCTGCCTGGCAGAGAGGGTTTGGGGGAATCAAAACCAGACCACAGTCACCGTGAACTTCTGGAGTGGTCGAGTGGATGTCGTGGTTTAGCCCCAGCCAGCACTAAGCAGCATGCAGCTGCTCGCTCACTCCCCCCATCCAGTGGGATGGGGAGAGAGAATCGAAAAAAAGTAAAACTCATGGTTGAGATAAACACAGTTTAATAGCACAGAAAGGAAAAGAAATAATAATAGTAATAATGATGATGATAATAATAATAATAATAGTAAAATGACAATAATAATACTAGAAGAATTAGAATATACAAACAAGTGATGCACAATGCAATTGCTCAGTTAGTCCCTGAGCAGCGATCTGCCCGTCCCAGCCAACTCCCCCAACTCCCTCCAGTTTTTGTACTGGCATGACATCATATGGTATGGAATATCCTTTTGGCCAGTTTGGTCAGCTGTCCAGGCTGTGTCCCCTCCCAACTTCTTGTGCCCTGTCATGGTTTAAGCCCAGCTGGCAGCAAAGCACCACGCAGCCGCTTGCTCACTCCTCCCCCAGCCGGGATGGGGAGGAGAAAATACAGCAAAAAAAGCTCATGGGTCGAGACAAGGACAGGGAGGATCACTCACTCATTTAATGGTCACAGGCAAACAGACTCGATTTTGGGGAAAATAAACCAATTTAATTTGTTAACAACCAAATCAGAGTAGAATGATGAGAAATAGAACCATTATCTTAGAAACACACCTTCCCCCCGCCCCTCCTTACTTCCCGGCTCAGCTTTGCTCCCGATACCTCTACCACATCCTCCCCAGTGGCGCAGGGGGCCGGGGAATGGGGGTTGCAGTCAGTTCGTCCCACATTGTCTCTGCCGCTCCTTCCACAGGGGGAGGGCTCCTCACACTCTTCCCTTGCTCCAGCGTGGGTCCCTCTCCAGGGTCAGCCCCCCATGATTTTCTCCAACTCAAGTCCTTTCCATGCACTGCAGTCCTCCGTAAACTGCTCCAGCGTGGGCTTCACCACAGAGTCACGGCCTTTTCTGGGCCCAGCCACCTGCTCCTCCGTGGGGTCCTCCACGGGCTGCAGGGGAATCTCTGCTCTGCATTAACCCTTCATGGGTTGCAGGGGACAGCCTGCAGCTCTCACCAATGGGCTGCAGGGAATCTCTGCTCCGGAGCGCCTCCTCCCTCTCCTCCATCTTCACTGACCTCGGTGTCTGCATGGCTGTTTCTCTCACGTCCCACTCCTCTTCCTCACTGGAGCTCCTCTTCTTCATGCCATCTTCTTCTTCCTCTCCTGCTCTCTTACTAACTACTACTGCTGCTGCTGCTGCTGCTGCTGTTCCCCCTCCTCCTCCTCCTCCTCCTCCTCCTCCTCCTCCTCTCCTCTTCTTCTTTCTCTCCATCTTACTCTCACCACCCCCTGAGGAGTTTTTTTTTCCCTTCTTAAATACGCTATCACAGAGGCACAAACACCTTGCTGATTGGCTCGGCCTTGGCCAGAGCGGGTCCAGGTTGGAGCCAGGGAAGCTTCTAGCAGCTTCTCAGAGGAGCCACCCCTGTAGCCCCTCCCTCGCTACACAAACCCAGCACACCCCTCCAGCCTTCTTGCTGGCTGGGCATGGAGAAGCTCCAAAGTCCTTGGCTCTAGTATAAACACTACTTGGCAACAACTAAAAAATCAGTGTGTTATCAAGATTATTCTCCTACTAAATCCAAAACCACTGCACTATACCAGCTACTAGGAAGAAATTAACTCTATCCCAGCTGAAACCAGGACAGTGGAGTTACGGGGATGGACTGCTCGTCTATTCTTGCTTTGCACACATGGCCCCAAAGCCCATCCTCAGCAATTTGCTGAAGAAAAACCTAGAAGGACTCTTTTGGAGCAGCGATGGTCCTGCAGGCACTGTCCCTGCAGCCAAGCATTTTCAAGCTCCTGCTCAAAGCTGGCAAGACGGTAACCTTGCTTGGACAGACAGTGTCTCCGTCTCCTCTCCTGTCACTTGCACTCAGTCCAAAGCCAAACTCTCTGGAGGTGCATCCCTGGGGAGCTGGCTATGGGGCAGCAGAAGTGCATGGGGTTAGAACATGCATGTTTCTGTGGACTGTAGTTCCAGTATGTGCCATTCCTTGGCCTGACTGGTTGACTGCGGAGAGGCTGAGACTGGAGATGGAGGAGGATGTGCTGGATCACAGTTGTCACTGTGCTCCTGATGGGCGAGCAGGGTTCCGTAGCAGCAAGAGGTTGCAAGAGGGGAGCCCAGCAGCTTGTTGGAGCTCCCGAGCAGGTCTTTCTTCCTCTGGGCAGGGACTGATGGCTGTGAGGGGCTGCAGCTGGTCTGGACAGTCCGTCTAGTATGTGAGGATATTGCGTATGGAAATTGGGACAGTTGAGACGCTTGTGCTGTGAGCCGTGGGTCTGGTGCTGAGAGGATGGAGAACACAGAAGCCTGTGTGACAATCAGGAAACGCAGAGGGAGGTAAACTTGGAGAGTAAAAACGATGTCCAATGGTTGAGCTGGGGCTGTTTGGAAGTCACGATATGACAGTTGGTGACCTTCCATGCTAGACCCCAGGGGAGCCACCGCTGGCATTTCTGTCCCGACCCGTGCCCTTGCAGCAGGGGGACTGATGCAGAGGGATGTTCATGTGGGCCCCAGAGGGGTCCCCCCGTGCTGCGTGTCTCCCTGCTGATGCCCAGAGAGGAGCATGTCTGTGTTTCATCAGACATTGGAGCAGGGAGGCAGAGGGGGCCAAGAAACTCTGCTCAGGACAGCACGTGACTGAACAAATCTGAGCCAATGCACCACAGGGGACCATCCTCAGCACGTTTTGTCAGCTGTCCTTGGCACATCAGAGGTCTTGCTGTGACAGATCTCTGGAGGGAGGATGCTGCCATTCAGGCCTCAGCTCCAGGAGTGCCTCTCCCTGAGTCTGGGGGTCGGTGGCCTCCCCCATGGGCAGTACGCTCTGCTCTGGGAACTGAGGCCCAGGTGAAGGAGGTGTGTGAGGACGGAGCAGCCTGTGCACACGGAGAATGGCAAAGAGAAGAGAGACAGGCTCTTTGCAGAAACTCCGCAAAGGAGACATCCCAATTGCTGTGGAGCAGGGAAGGAGGGACAGCTGGAAACCACCCAAAGGAGACTGAAAGGAGAGTCCTGCCCAGGGAAGGCTGGGGACTTGTGGTGCTGGAGGAAGGCTCCTTCTAAAGCTGCAGATCTGCAGCCGCAGAGCGGGGACACTGCTCTGGCAAGAGGGGAAAGAGCAAGCAGGCTGGAAGAAGGCAGAAAGCCTCTGCAAAAAATCTAAGGGAGAAAACCTCTGCTGCAACCCAGGGTTGAACCAGGAACCTTTAGCTCTTCAGCCTAATCCTCTCCCAGCTGAGCTACTTCACCCCGCCCTGCCCTGCCACCAGCAGCCTTGTCCCTGTGCCACCCATGCCAGGCCAGAGGCTGACACACACGAGGAGTGAACCTTAGGGAGGTTCTGCAAAGGCTGAAGGTGGAAGAAGCGCGGGGCTGGTGGAGACCTTATCTCCTTCCCCATGGAAGGCTCCCCACCCTTTTTTCCCTGGCTCCACTTCACTCCTTCGTTCCCAACTCTTCTCCTCCTCCCCTGAGCAGACAGGGGGATGGGGAATGGGGTTGTGGTCAGTCCATAACAGTTCCTCTCTGCTACTCCTTCATTCTAACACTTTTCCCATGGGGTCCCTCCTACGGGCTACAGTCTTCGAGATAAACCTGCTCCAGCATGGGCTCTCCTCAAGCCACCGTTCTCTCAGGAAATATCCAATGTCTCCAGTGTTGGTCCTCCACAGACTGTAGGGATTACCTCTTCACTGTGGTATATTCCCATGGGCTGCAGGAGACTGTCTGCTCTGGCACCTGGCAGCACCTCCTCCCACCTTCTTCACCAGCCTTGTGTTTGCAGGGCTGTTTCTCACACTTCTTTCCCCTCTCTCCTCTCCCACTCTAGCAGTTGTGTCCTTTCTTAATAGCTGTCACAGAGGTTCCACCAGCTTCATTGATGGGCTTGGTTTTGGCTGTGGTGGGTCCATTTTGGAGCCCGCTGGAACCAGCTCTGTCTGGCACGGAGGCAGCCCTGGTCTCTTCTCACAGAGGCCACCTCTGCAGCCCCACTGCTACCAAAACTTGGACATGGACACCAAGACACAGTGTAAAGTTTTGCCTTGCTAAATGACGTCCCCTGCTCTTCCCTCCTCAACAAATAACATTTACTCGCTGGGGAGGAAGAGAGAGAACAGGGAAGGCCTTGACTGATGCTGTGCAAACATGGTTCAGCAATAGCTCCAACACTGGCCTGTCATCAACACTGTTTTGGTCACAAATCCCAAACATAGCTCCATACGGGCTACTATGAAGAAAATGAACTCCATCCCAGGCAAACCACTACAATGTGCCTGGAAATAGTTACCAGGATTCGCTGCTCTATCACCCTCCAGGGAGAGAGGTGAGGCTGACTGGCCTGTAGTTCCCCGGCTCCTCCTTCTTGCCCTTCTTGAAGATAGGAGTGACATTTGATTTCTTCCCATCTCTGGAGGGCTGTATTGTGTGCCCACCTGAACTGAGGCAAGAGGAATCCCACCACTGTGGGTTTGTGGCAGGCATGGGAGCTGAGTCCCTGTGATGGATGCACGCAACGCCTTGACCAAACTAGTGGTAGTTTGGTTCAGGCTCCAAAGGAGGTAAAGGCCTGGGTGTAACCAGGCCAAGAACTTCTCTAGTTCCAGTCTATTCTGAAAACTCACCAAGGAACAGAGTGACATGGTGAGCATTGATGCATCAGGCTTGGAAACTGGAACACCGATGACGCGATTAACACATGAACAGCAGGTGGTTCCTCCAAGGCTCATTTATCAAGGAGCAAAGAAAGTTGTGGTACAAGGAGTCTCATGCATACCTTTTCCATCACATGTAATTTGACTACGAGCCAACCACTTTATTCCATAAATATGACAGCCTAAGTGAGCCTTCTTTGAGCTCTCCCTGCTAAGCAGCTGGCTGCGTGGCAGTGATCTCCCCTTGAGCTGGGACACCTCTCAAGGTTGCTCCTCGAGGCAGAGAGACCTCTTAACAACTGCAGATCTTTGGTAAGTGACCGATATCACGCATAACCTTGTATTAGAGTGCACTAAGATTTGTATTGGTAACTTTGATTTTGTCGTGGTAACTTGGCATCATTGTTATATCCTTTATGCAGTAAGTCATACAGTGAACCCTGCCATCAAACTTGTTAAGTTTCAATAAAAGCACTTTTGCTGATACCTCTGGCAGTGGTTCTTAAAGCGGCTAAATCACCCATCCATGCCAAATTGGTGTAGTCAGCAGGATTCTAAATCAGGATCTGTGACAGACCTTATTGCAGCCATAGAATATCTAAAGGAGGCTTATGAGATGGAGAGAGACTTTTTACCAAGACCTGTAGTGATAGGACAAGGTAACGGTTTAAATAAAAGAGGGTAGATTTAGATTGGCCATAAGAAGAAAGTTTTGATGGTGAGGGTGGTGAGACACTGGAACAGGTTACCCAGAGAGGTTGTGGATGCCCCATCCCTGGAAGTGTTCAAGGCCAGGTTGCATGGGGCTTTGAGCAACCTGATCTAGTGGAAGGTGTCCCTGCCCATGGCAGGGGGGTGGAACCAGATGATCTTTAAGGTCCCTTCCAACCCAAACCATTCTATGATTGCATGATTCTATGATCTGGAGACTTTCTTGGGTTGCTTAAAGAAGGCTTGGTCCACTTCCTTACCCTGGTTGCAGGTTCTTCCTCTCCCACCAGGATGCCATACTAAGTGGCCTCTCCTCTCACCCTCACCCACAAGGGCTCACCCAACCTGTTGCATGTCCCATAGAGGAGCTCCATACATAGGACAAGCTCCTTCAGATGGAGGGCATCCCCCTTCCCACCTGCCGCTCCTCAACAGCCCCTATGCACCATGGCAGCACCACTGGGAGCTGTCCCACCACCCCTCGCCATTTATTCCATGTCAAAAGTCTATAGTGGCACATGGGACTGCAGCTCCTCCTCTCTGTGCCCCAGGCTGAGGGCATTGGTGCACGTTTGGGCTGCATCACCTCAGCTGTGGCACTGGGGACAAGCTCAGACTCGTCACAGGCAAACCCAGTACCAGGTGCCCAAGACCCAAGGTATGCAAATGCTGTGCTTGAGACCAGAGACATGCTGGAGGGGGTGGCAGATGGCAATGTGAAGGCACAGAAAGAGGAAACGCTTCTCTCCCCAAGGCCAGGGAAAGCAGGGCTGGGCTCTGCTGTCTGCGGTGTCTCTGCAGCCCCTGAGGGTCTGTGGTAGAGGTGAAGCTGATGTCAAGGAAGGACAGATGCTGCTGAAAATGTCTTTGGGTGTGGACATCCTGTGATCCAGGAACACTGTGAAAATCCTTGGACGGTTCCTTGATTGTATCATCAAATGAGTCGGCTTTAAGAAGAACCTGCAGAGTTTGGGAGGAGGCAAATGAGCGGAGATCCCGGTGTGATGTGCTTCCTGTTCATGAACTGCCCTGCATCGACTGGGTGGAGGTGGGTCAGACCCTGCCTCATTGCAGTGGTGGGATTCAGTCGCCGGCCAACAGACACGGGTTCACTCAGACATGCCATCTGGAGTGTCTGTCTCACACCCACTCTGCACGCGGATGCCTTTCCCGTAGGTCCTGTGCGGTCCCTGCCAGCCACATGCAGTTGTGCTGGACAGCCCTGGCATCTCGCAGAGCACTACAGACCTGTATTTGGCCATAGAGTAGTGTTGGTTTAACCCCAGCCAGCAGCTAAGCACCACGCAGCGCTCACCTCCCCCTCCCAGTGGGATGGGAGGAGGATCAGGAAAAAAAAAGTAAAACTCCTGGGTTGAGATAAGAGCAGTTTAATAACTAAAGTACAATAAAAATATGCTAACTAATAATAATAAAAAATAATAATAATAATTAGTAATAAAATAATATAACAAAAAAGAGAGAAATAAAACCCAAGAAAAGACAAGTGATGCACAATGCAATTGCTCACCACCCACTGACCGATGCCCGAGCAGCATCTGCACCTCCTGGCCAACTCTCCCGTTTATATACTGGGCATGATGTTCCAGGTATGGAATATCCCTTTGGCTAGTTCAGGTCATGAGCTGCCCCGGCTATGCTCCCTCCCAGCTTCTTAGTGCACCTGCTTGCTGGCAGAGCATGGGAAACTGAAAAATCCTTGGCTTAAGATAAGCGCTACTTAGCAACAACTAAAACATCAGCGTGTTATCAACATTATTCTCACACTAAATCCAAAACCCAGCACTGTACCAGCTACTAAGAGAGAATTAACTCTGTCCCAGCCGAAACCAGGACACATCCCCCATTGCCTAACCTATTGCAGGGCAGCTGCTCAACTTAATGGCCAAATACAGGCCTGTGGTGCTCCCTCAGATGCCAAAGCTGCCCAGCACAACTGGAGCGTACGGCTGGCTGGGCAGTGCAGGACCGACAGGACAGCTATCACCATTCAGAGCTGCTACATAACAGACAGCCCAGGGCATCAAGAAGATTGGCATGTGTGAGTGAGAGACTGAATGCCACCACTGCAGTGAGACAAGGTCTGTCCTATGTCTATCCAGTAGATGCAGGCAGTGTATGAACACGAGGCACACCACAGCAGGGTCTCCACTCATGTGCCAACCCTTTCAAATGCTGCTGATTCTTCTTACCCCCACCCTTTATTCACCACCTTGGTGATACAATCACGGAATAGGTGAATGATTTTCACAGTGTGCCCGGCTAACAGGATGTCCAGCAAAGGACATTTTCAACAGCAACTTGTCCTTCTGAAGGAGATCAGCTTCACCTCTACCACAGGCCCTCTGGGCTGCAGAGACACTGCAGACAGCAAAGTCCTCTCCTGCCAGGACTGCACAGTCCAAACCTGTTTCTTTCTGGCATTGGGGAGCACAGGGTTTGACACTGTGTGGGCACCTCGTTTCATCCTTGCATTGCCATCCATCCACTCCAGCATGTCTCTGCTCTGAAGGAAACTCTTTGCTTGCACAGGATCTTGGGTGCAAGACCTGTGATAAGTCTGAGGTTGGCGCTGGCACCAAGCTGAGGGGCTGCAGCCCAAAGGTGCACCAATGGCCTCAGCATGGAGCACAGAGAGGAGGAGCTGGAGCCCCGTGTGCTGTCACAGAGCTGTGAAATTGATGTAATGCCTGCTGAGGTGTGGTGGGACAGGTGAGAAACCTTGAGGTGCTGTGATGGAGGATACAGGCTCTTGAGAAAAGACAGGTGGGGAAGATCAGGAGGGGGATGCCCTCAGTGTGAGGGAGCTGCCTGCATGTGTGGAAGTCCTCCATGGGACAGGCAGCAGATTGGGTGAGCTCTTGTGGGTGAGGGTCACAGGAGACCAGTTAGGGAGACATCCTGGTAGGGAATAAAGACCTGGAGTCAGGTGAGGAAGAGGACAAAGTCTTATGTGAGCAATTTGAGGAAGTCCAGTTCCATGACCCCACATCACCCTTGGGGCCTTTAATCGCCCTGACCTCATGGGAAGGGGAAACTGCAGGGTGCAACCAGTGCCAGAGGTTTCTGCAGGCTCCTGGGGCCAGCTTCTTAGCACAGCTGCCAGATGTGCCAACAGAGGTGATGCGAACCTGGATGTGGTCTTGCAAACAGGGAGAAGTGGATCGGGGATGTGAAATCCAGTGTCAGCGTGACCTGAGCTACGCTGTGGGCGTACTGGTGTCCAGCCACAGCCCTGGGCACAGCCAGGCCTGGCCATGGACCTTGCTGACTCTGACTCGCAGACTGACTTCCCAGCTTGATCTTTATGGGTGCACGATGGCACAACACCCTGTGCCTCCAAGTGCCAGACTCCGGCCGATACACAAAGGCCCAGCACAGCCATGTCACTGCAGTGCTTGTACAGCCGGGCCCTGGAGGCGCTCCCCATGCCAGGGCCAAAGGTGGGCAGCTGGAGGGGAGTCCCTTGAATGCTTTCAAACAATCAAGTTTTGTAGCAAAATTAACTTGAATGATACCTGCGAAATTCAGCTGTTTGCAGACTGAAAAGCAGTAATGACCTCCTTTCTCCTTCTTCTTCCTTTCATCCCATCACCTGGTCAGTTTTCAGAGAAGAGCAAATTAAAGGTGGTGCTTCTGGGTGCCAATGCCTGAAAGCAGGGAGGTGAGGCAACAGGTGCAAAAGGATCAAAAAGTTTTGCTAGTTCAAAGCTGTTCTCTTCAGATCCTCTCTCTGAAGCCTTCAATCTGCAGCAGAGAACCTCTCTTTCAGCAATTAAGTTGAGATTCCCCAAGTTTGAGGCTTTCCTTTCATTCTCTTGATGCACAAAACCACTGCATGGCTCAGGAGCTGTGCCAGGGCATGGAAAGGAGAAGCATGCCTCTCTGCACCTGCTGTGGGTTAACCCCAGTGGGCAGCTCAGCCCCACTCTCATGCTCTAATCCCGTAGGCAGCTACGCACCACACAGCTGCTCGCTCATTCCCCATGGCGGATGGGGAGAGAATTGCAAGGGTGAAAGTGAGAAAACTTGTGGGTTGAGGTAAAGACAGTTTAATAGGTAAAGCAAAAGCTGTGTGTGTAAGCAAAGCAAAATGAGGAATTCAATCACTACTTTCCATCGGCAGGCAGGTGTTTAGCCATTTCCAGGAAAGCAGGGCTTCATCGTCTGTAATGGTTACTTGGGAAGGCGAACAGTGTAACCTTGAAATACCTCTCCCTCCACGTTGTTCTTCTTGTTTTTATGCTGAGCATGACGTCATATGGTATGGATATCCCTTGGGTCAGTTGGGGTCAGCTGTGCTGTGTCCCCTCCCAACTTCTTGCACACCCCAGCCTACTCGCTGGTGGGGCAGAGTGAGAAACAGAAAAGGCTTTATGCTGTGAAAGCACAGTTCAGCAATCGCTAAAACATCGTTGTGTTATCAAGGCTGTTTTCATCACAAATCCAACACCTAGGACCATACGGGCTGCTATGATTAAATTAATCTATCCCCCACACCAGTACAGGAGCAAAAGGGAGGTGTTCCCAATCGCTGTCTCAGGAGCTGGTCAAATGCCTTGTCTCTGATCCTGTAACAGTGGCTTAGATGCCTGGCTCCTGATTAGAGTCTTTTCGTGAATACCATCACTTATGGAGCAACCTGGTCTGACCTCAGAGCTGGCCTTGCTTTGAGCTGCACAATGGACTAGAGATCTCTTGAGCTGCTTTCCCCTCTGATTTTTCCCATGAGCCTATGATAGAGATACCCTCTTCAGCTGAATCCCTTCTTCTAGGGCATACTGCAAGGCTGCTGGAAGTGTGGGTGGGAAAGGGACTGCTGGGGGTCTCCTGCCTGACCTCCTGCCCAAAGGGTAACTACCACCAACCCCGTGGTCAGGTTGGTGGCACTTTTGGAGCTGAGACCTGAAAACCTCCCAGGATGGGGATCACAGAGACACTCTGGGGTTCCTGCTGCAGTGCAGCACCACACTCCTAGTTATTTTTACTTTTCCTGTTGCCCAGGGTGAAGCTCCCAAGAGGCAGTTTGGGCTCTTGCCTGTGCCATAGCATTTCTCACGGCAGAAGAGATGGGTTTTGCCATCATCTCTCCAGGTAGGTGTAGGATGCTCTTGGGTTTTCCTCAGCATCCCCTTCAGCAGGCTAAGAGGGCTCAGTTCCCTCACCGTCTCCACACAGCTCATGTTAATTAGGCCCCTACACCATCATTGTTTCCCTTGTCTGGGTCCTCTCCAGCTTCTGCCCGTTCCTCCAGAACTGGGAGACCACTGGCTTGCATGGCATCCATTGTCATGCCCAGGCCCTTCTGCTCAGGGCCGCTCCTCACCCAGGCCTTCGGCTCGCACCCTCACCCAGTCAGGTTGCAGCCCACACTGGCCCAGGTTATTCTGTGCCTGGTGCAGAGCTCGTCCCTTCTCCTTGTCGATCTTGGGAGGGGTTTGGGTTTTTTTGCCAAATCCCCAAGTGTGTCCAGGTCCCTCTGGACTGGAGCTCTGTTGTGCCAGCAGTTTGGGCATGTTTGCAGATGCCTCATCCTCATTTGTCTTCTACCAGGATAACAGCGTGAGGAATTGCAGGACACCACAGGTAAAGAAAAGCAGTACTTGTTTTGTGGAATTGCTGCCCAAGGTAGAAAGCATCACAAAACCCACATCAGAAACAACAAAGGAGGGCACAAAACCAGCAGAGGGTGGCCAATGGGGAAGGGTTAACAGGGTAGGCTGTTCTTTTGGAGAGTAGGAGGATGGTAAAAAAGATGAACTTGAGAGGAGGGAAAGAGGGAACCAGGTATGACAGGTGAAGCAAAGGATGGGATCAGGCTGCCTGAGGGTACCCGTGAAGCAGCCTTGTACCAGACGGGAATGACTTCCACAGTCAGGGAGACCCTGAGTGCATTCCTTAACATTGCCAACATGAAGGAGAAGGAAAAACAGCATTGTTCAGGCTGGAAGAGAACTTGGGTGGTGTCCCTCCTGCCTGTCTATATCCTTTGGGATGGCAGCCCTGCCCGTCAGTGTATCAGCTCCTCCCTCGGTTGGTGTCACCTGCAAACTCTATCAGAAGCCATTCTTTCATCTCCTCCAGATCAGTAAACCCTGTGAAAGGGGGCAGGTTGCAGGACAGACTCCTGCAGGACTCTGCAGTGAGAGGCCTTCAGGCAGAGTATCACCCATTCCACGTCCTTTGAGCCCGAACATGCAATCAGTTCCTAATCCATCTACTTATCCACCCAGACGACCATAATACCATAACACGGTTAAAAGAATATAGTGGGGCATAGTGTTAAAAACCGTGCTTAAATCCAGGTAAACGACATCCACTGCTCTCTCCTCACCAGAAATGCAATCCTTTCATCTCAGAAAGCAGTGCGGATGGTCAGGCATGCTCTACCGGAGTAAATCCAGACACCTTCTCTTTCAGAAACCCAGAAATGGGATCCAAGAGGAACACGCGGGACACACTCCTCAACCAAAAAGAGGGTGAACAGCCTTTAGTTCCCCGGCTCACCCTTGGGGCCTTTTTGAAAGATGCATGCAATGTTTGCTTTTGCAAGTCCTCAGGGAGTTGCCCTGATGACCTGTCCAAAGTGACACGAGCAGTGTCGCTGTGACTTTCTGCCTGCTCTCTCAGCACCCTTGACGAGTCCCTCTGGTCCCATGGACTGGTAAGGGTTGAGTTTGCTCAAGTGACCCCTGACTTGACCCCCACCCACTGCTGGTTGATCTCCATGGGCTCTGCCTCAAGGCACAAAGGCCTGGGAGACCTTGCTGAGGAAGACTGAGCCAAAGCAACACATTCTCTCTCAGACCTCTTTACACCTGCTCTTGCTAAACTCTGCAGTGGCCCCACATAGTCATTCTTTCTTCTTTAACTGTACGTTCAGTAGCAACAGCTCATCTTGGTGCCATTGAATTCCCTTAGGAGAGCCAACTGCAAGGACCACTGCTGGTGCTGCATGGTCAATCCATATGGACCACTGCTGTACTTGCAGGAGGTTGTCCTTAGAGACCAGCTGTAGTGAGCTCTGCTGCCTATCAGTACTCCTGCTCATGAGATCCCTCCTGAAGGTCCCAGGACAGGCCCAAAGTCTGCCCCTCTGAGGTCCCAGGAGCCCATATATGCGATGGCTTTTCTTCATAGCAGAGACGTGCTTGGAGTACGGTAGATGGCAATGGAAACGGTGATATGGGATGTAGATGTAGATCATGAGATAGATGACGTGAGGTGCCCACAGAGTGAGCAAGGCCTGCT
>NW_026114268.1:86851-114627 GCF_018139145.2 Gymnogyps californianus | reverse complement strand
CAGGACTGCCGCACAGCAGGACTATGACCAAGCTGCCAGTGCTCTCAGGCCTTACACCAACACAAAGGCTCAGAAGGAGAGCGTGGGGTGGAAAGAGAGCAGCTCGGGAAAGACCAAGTGCTGGTGCTCCCTGGCAGCGTTGCTGTGCTGGCACTCTTTTCCCCTCCACCTCTGCCCACAGGCACTGCCCTTGCAGCTCCAGAGAAGGTCTGGAGAAAGGATCTCGGACAAACAAGTCACTGCAGGGTCCTGTATTTAGTTTTAAAACACAGAGAGCAGGCCTGTCATTACGCAGTCTCTGGGTCACACAAGACAGGCAGATACTGAATTAGGAATGGTATGAATACTGACATTTCTTTGTGGACAACATTATTGCAACTTAGAAAAGCTAAAAACCAAACAAAAAAACAAACCAACTACCAAAGACAGGCTGGTCCTACAGTGAGTTACATTGTAAGTGATATGCAAAAGAAGACAAGCAGTTTATTGCTGCTTTAAAAACATCCAGTCATCAGTTTCCACACCGGATCCTTGAGCTCCCGGTTCCTCATGCTGTAGATGAGGGGGTTCACTGCTGGAGGCACCACCGAATACAGAACTGCCACCACCAGGTCCAGGGATGGGGAGGAGATGGAGGGGGCTTCAGGTAGGCAAAGATGGCAGTGCTGATAAACAGGGAGACCACGGCCAGGTGAGGGAGGCACGTGGAAAAGGCTTTGTGCCGTCCCTGCTCAGAGGGGATCCTCAGCACGGCCCTGAAGATCTGCACATAGGACAGCACGATAACAAAAACACCAAAATAAACAGACACTAACCACAAGGCCCAATTTCCCTGAGGTAGGCATCTGAGCAGGAGAGCTTGAGGATCTGGGGGATTTCACAGAAGAACTGGCCAGGCATTGCCCTGGCAGAGTGGTAGTGAAAATGTATTGGCAGTGTGCAGACAGCATGAGAAACCCACTGCCCCAGGCAGCTGCTGCCATGTGAGACAAGCTCTGCTGCCCAGGAGGGTCCCGTAGTGCAGGGGTTTGCAGATGGCAACATAGCGGTCGTAGGCCATGACGGTGAGCAAATAAAACTCTGCTGAAATGAAAAAGACAAACAGAAAGACTTGGGCAGCACATCCTGCATAGGAGATGGCTCTGGTGTCCCAGAGGGAGCTGGCCATGGCTTTGGGGACAGTAGTAGAAATGGAGCCCAGGTCGAGGAGGGAGAGGTTGAGGAGGAAGAAGTACATGGGGGTGTGGAGGCGGTGGTCGCAGGCTACGGCTGATGATGAGGCCGTTGCCCAGAGCAGCACCCAGGTAGATGCCCAGGAAGAGCCAGAAGTGCAAGAGCTGCAGCTCCCGTGTGTCTGTGAATGCCAGGAGGAGGAACTGGGTGATGGAGCTGCTGTTGGACATTTGTTCCCTTTGGGCACGGGGACCTGTCCAAGAAGGAAAACACAATGACAAGAAGGGGAGATTTGTTAGAGGAAAACCCCACACCATTTCTCATAGCAATCCCCCTCCCGGAGCTGAATGAGGAATGTTTCAGGTAATTTCTCAACCCTACCAACTGAATGACATGGTGCCTCACAGCTTGGGCACCTAGTTCCCATGAAGACACCTCCAGGGCGGGACCCTCAGAGTTGGTGTCAGAACAGAAGCTGACCCGCACTCTCACCCAAACCCCAGAGAGCAAGAGCACCACGGAAAGGTGGGGAAACAGGGAAGAAAACTGCGATGCTCCAAAAAAATGAGAGGAAGAGAAAGGCAGAAGGGCATGCTGTGAAGCCTTCTCCTTACCCTGCTGTGCTCTCCACCTCACAGACAGTGACACTGTAGGGCAGTCGCTTTGGTCTGGTTTGTTATGTATCAATTGTAGGACACATGCACTTCTCCTAGACTGGAGGTCCAGCTGCTGAGGATGTGACTCATGGCCTGGATCCCATGGGCTTGGGGGAATAGGGTCTGCTGGGTGGGAGAGGAGACCAGGGGGTTTGCTCCAGAGAAAGCGTCTGCAGTGCAGGGGATGGCAGGAAGGTGCCTGACTCCCCCTCCCATGGTGTTTCTGGGAGCAGCTCCTGCTCACTCCCTGCCCAAGTCTCTGTCTCTGCTGCCGGGAGCTGTCCCTGCTGGGAGCTGTTGCTCTGTCCCCATGTCTCTTCCATGCAATCGCTCACAGACCCCATCCCACCCGCTGTGTGCTCAGCTCTGCCCTGCAGACCCCTCCTGGCAGCCGGGCACTGCCCAGGGGCATCTCTGTGTCTGCAGCAGCTAAGGAGCAGCTCAGACAAGTACTAACGAGAACTGGGGTCCTCTGTGCCTTCTCCACAAAGGAGGAAGAAATTCCCATCTCCCACTGCCCACCCAGCCAACCACGAGGAGAAAACTCAAAGCACAGACTCCTTCCTTTCAGGTAAATGCTGCCTCGATGCTGTTCCTCGAAAGGACCCTCTGCAAATGTCCTGGGGGTGATCTGGAGCTGTGAGCAGCCCTGGACTTGCACAGCACCGTGCTGACAGCAGGAGGATTCTGACCTGCCTTGCCAATGGTCGCTCCTTCCACCCACAGCTTCTCCCTGCAGAGCCGTGGGGAGCTCCCCGGGCAGGCTGAGTGCTGACCCTGGTGGGCGGCAGAGTCCCTGCCCCAGCACGCAGCCCCTGGGGTGCAGGGACCCTGCTCTGAAGGACAGCCCTGGGCACCCCTGGCTGCAAAATGGCTTCACAGTCCTGCAGCCGTCCCTGGAGAAGGCAGCCGTTATGTTCTGTCCCTCTGATGGTGCAGCAGGAAAGCCCTGATCTGCAGCACATCCTTCTCCTCCATGCCAGCCATGGGATGTGCCAGTTCTAGGACATCCCTCCAGGATGGGCCCTGCAGCCCAAGACTTACTGTGTTAAGGGCTGCGAAGATTTCTCCTCCAGTGAAGTCTACGCAGTTTCCCACTCTTGGCTGTCTTTAACCTCTCTCTGCCTTGCTCGTCTCCCCTCAGTACCTGCAGGCAGTGCTCTCTGCCCTGCTGTGCTCTGCAGAGGAGCTGCTCCTGGGCAGAGCTGTCTCTCTGCAGCGCTGCCCGCTTGCCATGAGCTCCCTCAAGCCCCAGGAGCCCAGCCCAGCTCAGCAGCAGAGGACCAGCCCAAGGCAGCACTTTTCTCTGCACCCTCCCACTCCCTGGAGATGTCCCTGGGTCTCCAGAGCTGACAGCTCCTGAAAGGCAGCAGGGTCCTGCATGGGGAAAACGATTTGAAGCACTCTGAAGTAATCACTGACAAGTCCCTCTCTGAACACTGAACGGACCGATTCCTGCAGTGGGAATGGCTCTGCCAGAGTTTCCCTCGGAAAACTTCTATTTCTGTCCCATTGTCAGGCAGGACAGGGCGGCAGTGACAGGCAGGGGATCATTTTCACCTGTGTGGGGCAGGGATTCAGCTGAGTCAGTGCAGGCATCTGGGCTCTCATCAGTAACCCTGAAGCTGGAGGGGATTCAGCTTCCCCGTGCCCCCCGCAGACCCACAGGAGGTGGGATTCCTCTTGCCTCAGCTCAGCGTGGACAAAATCCGTGTGAGCTCTTTGTCTAAGCTGCCATGTTAGTTAATGGAGATGGAGGCCAGGAGGGGGTCGCTCCGGTGGAAACACCCGGTGCCATTTGAGGTGCCACAGATGGTCCAAGGCACGTGCAGGTGACTGCAAGCTGTAATGGAGCAATTGTGAGGGACAGGGTGGTGTCTGGGGGCAGTGACCTTGGAGGCCGTTGGGGAATTCCTTTAGCCAAACTGAAATGACAGCAGATGCTGACATTTAGTCCAAAGAATCCTGTCCATGATCGGTAGGTTCAGGGCAGCCCACAGAGGTATTCACCTGACCAAATTGAGGCATGTGCCATAGGGAGGGCAAAGTCTCTCTCTCTTTCTCTCCATCAGCTGTACTTCCTACATCTGCACTGACTCTAATGTCTCCTGGTCTCCTGTCAGGGCTGCACAGCCCAGCCCTGCTTATCTCTGGCACTGGTGAGAGCAGGCCTTGCTCACTCTGTGGGCACCTCACGTCATCCACCTCATCATCTACATCTACATCCCATATCACCGTTTCCATTGCCATCTACCGTACACTCCAAGCACGTCTCTGCTATGAAGAAAAGCCATCGCATATATGGGCTCTTGGGACCTCAGAGGGGCAGACTTTGGCCTGTCCTGGGGACCTTCAGGAGGGATCTCATGAGCAGGAGTACTGATAGGCAGCAGAGCTCACTACAGCTGGTCTCTAAGGACAACCTCCTGCAAGTACAGCAGTGGTCCATATGGATTGACCATGCAGCACCAGCAGTGGTCCTTGCAGTTGGCTCTCCTAAGGGAATTCATGGCACCAAGATGAGCTGTTGCTACTGAACGTACAGTTAAAGAAGAAAGAATGACTATGTGGGGCCACTGCAGAGTTTAGCAAGAGCAGGTGTAAAGAGGTCTGAGAGAGAATGTGTTGCTTTTGGCTCAGTCTTCCTCAGCAAGGTCTCCCAGGCCTTTGTGCCTTGAGGCAGAACCCATGGAGATCAACCAGCAGTGGGTGGGGGTCAAGTCAGGGGTCACTTGAGCAAACTCAACCCTTACCGGTCCATGGGCAGAGCTCCGTCCAAGGGTGCTGAGAGAGCAGGCAGAAAGTCACAGCGACACTGCTCGGTGTCACTTTGGACAGGTCATCAGGGGAACTCCCTGAGGACTTGCAAAAAGCAAACATTGCATGCATCTTTCAAAAAGGCCCCAAGGGTGAGCCGGGGAACTAAAGGCCGTTCACCCTCTTTTTGGTTGAGGGGAGTGTGTCCCCGAGTGTGTCCTCTTGGATCCCATTTCTGGGTTTCTGAAAGAGGAAGGTGACTGGATTTACTCCGGTAGAGCATGCCTGACCATCCGCACTGCTTTCTGAGATGAAAGGATTGCATTTCTGGGTGAGGAGAGAGCAGTGGATGTCGTTTACCTGGATTTAAGCACGGTTTTTAACACTATGCCCCACTATATTCTTTTATCCATGTTATGGTATTATGGTCCGTCTGGGTGGATAAGTAGATGGATTAGGAACTGATTGCATGTTCGGGCTCTGAGGGACGTGGGGAATGGGTGATACTCTGCTTGAAGGCCTCTCACTGCAGAGTCCTGCAGGAGTCTGTCCTGCAACCTGCCCCCTTTCACAAGGGTTTACTGGTCTGGAGGAGATGAAAGAATGGCTTCTGATAGAGTTTGCAGGTGACACCAAACCGAGGGGAGGAGCTGATACACTGACGGGCAGGGCTGCCATCCCAAAGGATATAGACAGGCAGGAGGACACCACCCAAGTTCTCTTCCAGCCTGAACAATGCTGTTTTTCCTTCTCCTTCATGTTGGCAATGTTAAGGAATGCACGCAGGGTCTGTTAAGGAATGCACTCAGGGTCTCCCTGACTGTGGAAGTCATTCCCGTCTGGTACAAGGCTGCTTCACGGGTACCCTCAGGCAGCCCTGATCCCATCCTTTGCTTCACCTGTCATATCCTGGTTCCCTCTTTCCCTCCTCTCAAGTTCATCTTTTTTACCATCCTCCTACTCTCCAAAAAGAACAGCCTACCCTGTTAACCCTTCCCATTGGCCACCCTCTGCTGGTTTTGTGCCCTCCTTTGTTGTTTCTGATGTGGGTTTTGTGATGCTTTCTACCTTGGGCAGCAATTCCACGAAACAAGTACTGCTTTTCTTTACCTGTGGTGTCCTGCAATTCCTCACGCTGTTATCCTGGTAGAAACACATATGAGGATGAGGCATCTGCAAACATGCCCAAACTGCTGGCACAACAGAGCTCCAGTCCAGAGGGACCTGGACACACTTGGGGATTTGGCAAAAAAACCCCAAACCCTCCCAAAGATCGACAAGGAGAAGGGACAAGCTCTGCACCAGGCACAGAATAACCCTGGGCAGCAGTGTGGGCTGCGACCTGACTGGGTGAGGAGCGGCCCTGAGCAGAAGGGCCTGGGCATGACAATGGATGCCATGCAAGCCAGTGGTCTCCCAGTTCTGGAGGAACGGGCAGAAGCTGGAGAGGACCCAGACAAGGGAAACAATGATGGTGTTAGGGGCCTAATTAACATGAGCTGTGTGGAGGCGGTGAGGGAACTGAGCCTCTTTAGCCTGCTGAAGGGGATGCTGAGGAAAACCCAAGAGCATCCTACACCTACCTGGAGAGATGATGGCAAAACCCATCTCTTCTGCCGTGAGAAATGCTATGGCACAGGCAAGAGCCCCAAACTGCCTCTTGGGAGCTTCACCCTGGGCAACAGGAAAAGTAAAAATAACTAGGAGTGTGGTGCTGCACTGCAGCAGGAACCCAGAGTGTCTCTGTGATCCCCATCCTGGGAGGTTTTCAGGTCTCAGCTCCAAAAAGTGCCACCAACCTGACCACGGGGTTGGTGGTAGTTACCCTTTGGGCAGGCGGTCAGGCAGGAGACCCCCAGCACTCCCTTTCCCACCCACACTTCCAGCAGCCTTGCAGTATGCCCTAGAAGAAGGGATTCAGCTGAAGGGGAGGGTATCTCTATCATAGGCTCATGGGAAAAATCAGAGGGGAAAGCAGCTCAAGAGATCTCTAGTCCATTGTGCAGCTCAAAGCAAGGCCAGCTCTGAGGTCAGACCAGGTTGCTCCATAAGTGATGGTATTCGCAAAAAGACTCTAATCAGGAGCCAGGCATCTAAGCCCCTGTTACAGGATCAGAGACAAGGCATTTGACCAGCTCCCTGAAGACAGCGATTGGGAACACCTCCCTTTTGCTCCTGTACTGGTGTGGGTTGGGATAGAATTAATTTAATCATAGCAGCCCGTATGGTCCTAGGTGTTGGATTTGTGATGAAAACAGCCTTGATAACACAACGATGTTTTAGCGATTGCTGAACTGTGCTTTCACAGCATAAAGCCTTTTCTGTTTCTCACTCTGCCCCACCAGCGAGTAGGCTGGGGGTGTGCAAGAAGTTGGGAGGGGACACAGCCGGCAGAGCTGACCCCAACTGACCCAAGGGATATCCCATACCATATGACGTCATGCTCAGCAATAAAAACAAGAAAGAAGAACAAGTGGAGGGAGAGGGTATTTTCAAGGTTACACTGTTCGCCTTCCCAAGTAACCATTACAGACGATGAAGCCCTGCTTTCCTGGAAGTGGCTAAACACCTGCCTGCCGATGGAAAGTAGTGATTGAATTCCTCATTTTGCTTTGCTTACACACACAGCTTTTGCTTTACCTATTAAACTGTCTTTACCTCAACCCACAAGTTTTCTCACTTTCACCCTTGCAATTCTCTCCCCCATCCCCCATGCGGAATGAGCGAGCAGCTGTGTGGTGCGTAGCTGCCTACTGGGATTAGAGCATGAGAGTGGGGCTGAGCTGCCCACTGGGGTTAACCCACAGCAGGTGCAGAGAGGCATGCTTCTCCTTTCCATGCCCTGGCACAGCTCCTGAGCCATGCAGTGGTTTTGTGCATCAAGAGAATGAAAGGAAAGCCTCAAACTTGGGGAATCTCAATTGCTGAAAGAGAGGTTCTCTGCTGCAGATTGAAGGCTTCAGAGAGAGGATCTGAAGAGAACAGCTTTGAACTAGCAAAACTTTTTGATCCTTTTGCACCTGTTGCCTCACCTCCCTGCTTTCAGGCATTGGCACCCAGAAGCATCACCACCTTTAATTTGCTCTCCTCTGAAAACTGACCAGGTGATGGGATGAAAGGAAGAAGAAGGAGAAAGGAGGTCATTACTGCTTTTTCAGTCTGCAAACAGCTGAATTTCACAGGTATCATTCAAGTTAATTTTGCTACAAAACTTGATTGTTTGAAAGCATTCAAGGGACTCCCCTCCAGCTGCCCACCTTTGGCCCTGGCATGGGGAGCGCCTCCAGGGCCCGGCTGTACAAGCACTGCAGTGACATGGCTGTGCTGGGCCTTTGTGTATCGGCCGGAGTCTGGCACTTGGAGGCACAGGGTGTTGTGCCATCGTGCACCCATAAAGGATCAAGCTGGGAAGTCAGTCTGCGAGTCAGAGTCAGCAAGGTCCATGGCCAGGCCTGGCTGTGCCCAGGGCTGTGGCTGGACACCAGTACGCCCACAGCGTAGCTCAGGTCACGCTGACACTGGATTTCACATCCCCGATCCACTTCTCCCTGTTTGCAAGTACCACATCCGGTCGCATCACCTCTGTTGGCACATCTGGCAGCTGTGCAAAAGCTGGCCCCAGGAGCCTGCAGAAACCTCTGGCACTGGTTGCACCTGCAGTTTCCCCTTCCCATGAGGTCAGGGCGATTAAAGGCCCCAAGGGTGATGTGGGGTCATGGAACTGGACTTCCTCAAATTGCTCACATAAGACTTTGTCCTCTTCCTCACCTGACTCCAGGTCTTTATTCCCTACCAGGATGTCTCCCTAACTGGTCTCTCCTGTGACCCTCACCCACAAGAGCTCACCCAATCTGCTGCCTGTCCCATAGAGGACTTCCACACATGCAGGCAGCTCCCTCACACTGAGGGCATCCCCCTCCTGATCTTCCCCACCTGTCTTTTCTCAAGAGCCTGTATCCTCCATCACAGCACCTCAAGGTTTCTCACCTGTCCCACACACCTCAGCAGGCATTACATCAATTTCACAGCTCTGTGACAGCACACGGGGCTCCAGCTCCTCCTCTCTGTGCTCCATGCTGAGGCCATTGGTGCACCTTTGGGCTGCAGCCCTCAGCTTGGTGCCACCAGCGCCAACCTCAGACTTATCACAGGTCTTGCACCCAAGATCCTGTGCAAGCAAAGAGTTTCCTTCAGAGCAGAGACATGCTGGAGTGGATGGCAGATGGCAATGCAAGGATGAAACGAGGTGCCCACACAGTGTCAAACCCTGTGCTCCCAATGCCAGAAAGAAACAGGTTTGGACTGTGCAGTCCTGGCAGGAGAGGACTTTGCTGTCTGCAGTGTCTCTGCAGCCCAGAGGGCCTGTGGTAGAGGTGAAGCTGATCTCCTTCAGAAGGACAAGTTGCTGTTGAAAATGTCCTTTGCTGTGGACATCCTGTTAGCCGGGCACACTGTGAAAATCATTCACCTATTCCGTGATTGTATCACCAAGGTGGTGAATAAAGGGTGGGGGTAAGAAGAATCAGCAGCATTTGAAAGGGTTGGCACATGAGTGGAGACCCTGCTGTGGTGTGCCTCGTGTTCATACACTGCCTGCATCTACTGGATAGACATAGGACAGACCTTGTCTCACTGCAGTGGTGGCATTCAGTCTCTCACTCACACATGCCAAATCTGCTCTTGATGCCCTGGGCTGTCTGTTATGTAGCAGCTCTGAATGGTGATAGCTGTCCTGTCGGTCCTGCACTGCCCAGCCAGCTGTACGCTCCAGTTGTGCTGGGCAGCTTTGGCATCTGAGGGAGCACCACAGGCCTGTATTTGGCCATTAAGTTGAGCAGCTGCCCTGCAATAGGTTAGGCAATGTGGGGATGTGTCCTGGTTTCGGCTGGGACAGAGTTAATTCTCTTCTTAGTAGCTGGTACAGTGCTGGGTTTTGGATTTAGTGTGAGAAGATGTTGATAACACGCTGATGGTTTTAGTTGTTGCTAAGTAGCGCTTATCTTAAGTCAAGGATTTTTCAGTTTCCCATGCTCTGCCAGCAAGCAGGTGTACAAGAAGCTGGGAGGGAGCATAGCCAGGGCAGCTGACCTGAACTAGCCAAAGGGTATTCCATACCATGGAACGTCATGCCCAGTATATAAACGGAGGAGAGTTGGCCAGGAGGTGCAGATCGCTGCTCGGCATCGGTCAGGGGTGGTGAGCAATTGCATTGTGCATCACTTGTCTTTTCTTGGGTTTTATTTCTCTCTTTTTTGTTATATTATTTATTACTAGTATTATTATATTTTTATTATTATTAGTTAGCATTATATTTTATTGTACTTTAGTTATTAAACTGCTCTTATCTCAACCCAGGAGTTTTACTTTTTTTTTCCTGATCCTCCTCCCTATCCCACTGGGAGGGGGAAGGGTGAGGGCTGCGTGGTGCTTAGCTGCTGGCTGGGGTTAAACCACGACACTACTCTATGGCCAAATACAGGTCTGTAGTGCTCTGCGAGATGCCAGGGCTGTCCAGCACAACTGCATGTGGCTGGCAGGGACCGCACAGGACCTACGGGAAAGGCATCCGCGTGCAGAGTGGGTGCGAGACAGACACTCCAGATGGCATGTCTGAGTGAACCCGTGTCTGTTGGCTGGCGACTGAATCCCACCACTGCAATGAGGCAGGGTCTGACCCACCTCCACCCAGTCGATGCAGGGCAGTTCATGAACAGGAAGCACATCACACCGGGATCTCTGCTCATTTGCCTACTCCCAAACTCTGCAGGTTCTTCTTAAAGCCGACTCATTTGATGATACAATCAAGGAACCGTCCAAGGATTTTCACAGTGTTCCTGGTTCACAGGATGTCCACACCCAAAGACATTTTCAGCAGCATCTGTCCTTCCTTGACATCAGCTTCACCTCTACCACAGACCCTCAGGGGCTGCAGAGACACCACAGACAGCAGAGCCCAGCCCTGCTTTCCCTGGCCTTGGGGAGAGAAGCGTTTCCTCTTTCTGTGCCTTCACATTGCCATCTGCCACCCCTCCAGCATGTCTCTGGTCTCAAGCACAGCATTTGCATACCTTGGGTCTTGGGCACCTGGTACTGGGTTTGCCTGTGACAAGTCTGAGCTTGTCCCCAGTGCCACAGCTGAGGTGATGCAGCCCAAACGTGCACCAATGCCCTCAGCCTGGGGCACAGAGAGGAGGAGCTGCAGTCCCATGTGCCACTATAGACTTTTGACATGGATGGAATAAATGGCGAGGGGTGGTGGGACAGCTCCCAGTGGTGCTGCCATGGTGCATAGGGGCTGTTGAGGAGCGGCAGGTGGGAAGGTGGGGAGGGGATGCCCTCCATCTGAAGGAGCTTGTCCTATGTATGGAGCTCCTCTATGGGACATGCAACAGGTTGGGTGAGCCCTTGTGGGTGAGGGTGAGAGGAGAGGCCACTTAGTATGGCATCCTGGTGGGAGAGGAAGAACCTGCAACCAGGGTAAGGAAGTGGACCAAGCCTTCTTTAAGCAACCCAAGAAAGTCTCCAGATCATAGAATCATGCAATCATAGAATGGTTTGGGTTGGAAGGGACCTTAAAGATCATCTGGTTCCACCCCCCCTGCCATGGGCAGGGACACCTTCCACTAGATCAGGTTGCTCAAAGCCCATGCAACCTGGCCTTGAACACTTCCAGGGATGGGGCATCCACAACCTCTCTGGGTAACCTGTTCCAGTGTCTCACCACCCTCACCATCAAAACTTTCTTCTTATCGCCAATCTAAATCTACCCTCTTTTATTTTAAACCCGTTACACCTTGTCCTATCACTATAGGTCTTGGTAAAAAGTCTCTCTCCATCTCATAAGCCTCCTTTAGATATTCTATGGCTGCAATAAGGTCTGTCACAGATCCTGATTTAGAATCCTGCTGACTACACCAATTTGGCATGGATGGGTGATTTAGCCGCTTTAAGAACCACTGCCAGAGGTATCAGCAAAAGTGCTTTTATTGAAACTTAACAAGGTTTGATGGCAGGTTCACTGTATGACTTACTGCATAAAGGATATATAGATATATATATATAACAATGATGCCAAGTTACCAGACAAAATCAAAGTTACCAATACACAATCTTAGTGCACTCTAATACAAGGTTATGCGTGATATCGGTGACTTACCAAAGATCTGCAGTTGTTAAGAGGTCTCTCTGCCTCGAGGAGCAACTTGAGAGGTGTCCCAGCTCAAGGGGAGATCACTGCCACGCAGCCAGCTGCTTAGCAGGGAGAGCTCAAAGAAGGCTCACTTAGGCTGTCATATTTATGGAATAAAGTGGTTGGCTCGTAGTCAAATTACATGTGATGGAAAAGGTATGCATGAGACTCCTTGTACCCACAACTTTCTTTGCTCCTTGATAAATGAGCCTTGGAGGAACCACCTGCTGTTCATGTGTTAATCGCGTCATCGGTGTTCCAGTTTCCAAGCCAAGATGCATCAATGCTCACCATGTCACTCTGTTCCTTGGTGAGTTTTCAGATAATAGACTGGAACTAGAGAAGTTCTTGGCCTGGTTACACCCAGGCCTTTACCTCCTTTGGAGCCTGAACCAAGCTACCACTAGTTTGGTCAAGGCGTTGCGTGCATCCATCACAGGGACTCAGCTCCCATGCCTGCCACAAACCCACAGGTGGTGGGATTCCTCTTGCCTCAGTTCAGGTGGGCACACAATACAGCCCTCCAGAGATGGGAAGAAATCAAATGTCACTCCTATCTTCAAGAAGGGCAAGAAGGAGGAGCCGGGGAACTACAGGCCAGTCAGCCTCACCTCTCTCCCTGGGAGGGTGATAGAGCAGCGAATCCTGGCAACTATTTCCAGGCACATTGTAGTGGTTTGCTGGTGGAGTTCATTTTCTTCATAGTAGCCCGTATGGAGCTATGTTTGGGATTTGTGACCAAAACAGTGTTGATGACAGGCCAGTGTTGGAGCTATTGCTGAACCATGTTTGCACAGCATCAGTCAAGGCCTTCCCTGTTCTCTCTCTTCCTCCCCAGCGAGTAAATGTTATTTGTTGAGGAGGGAAGAGCAGGGGACGTCACTTAGCAAGGCAAAACTTTACACTGTGTCTTGGTGTCTATGTCCAAGTTTTGGTAGCAGTGGGGCTGCAGAGGTGGCCTCTGTGAGAAGAGACCAGGGGCTGCCTCCGTGCCAGACAGAGCTGGTTCCAGCAGGCTCCAAAATGGACCCACCACCAGCCAAAACCAAGCCCATCAATGAAGCTGGTGGAACCTCTGTGACAGCGTATTTAAGAAAGGACACAACTGCTAGAGTGGGAGAGGAGAGAGGGGAAAGAAGTGTGAGAAACAGCCCTGCAAACACCAAGGCTGGTGAAGAAGGTGGGAGAGGAGGTGCTCCAGGTGCCAGAGCAGACAGTCTCCTGCAGCCCATGGAGAATACCACAGTGAAGAAGGTAATCCCTGCAGTCTGTGGAGGACCCAACACTGGAGACATTGGATATTTCCTGAGAGAACGGTGGCTTGAGGAGAGCCCATGCTGGAGCAGGTTTATCTCGAAGGACTGTAGCCCGTAGGAGGGACCCCATGGGAAAAGTGTTAGAATGAAGGAGTAGCAGAGAGGAACTGTTATGGACTGACCACAACCCCCATTCCCCATCCCCCTGTGTTGCTCAGGGGGAGGAGGGAGAAGAGTTGGGAACGAAGGAGTGAAGTGGAGCCAGGGAAAAAAGGGTGGGGGGAGGCCTTCCATGGGGAAGGAGATAAGGTCTTCCACCAGCCCCATGCTTCTTCCACCTTCAGCCTTTGCAGAACCTCCCTAAGGTTCACTCCTCGTGTGTGTCAGCCTCTGGCCTGGCATGGGTGGCACAGGGACAAGGGCTGCTGGGGCAGGGCAGGGCGGGTGAAGTAGCTCAGCTGGGAGAGGATTAGGCTGAAGAGCTAAAGGTTCCTGGTTCAACCCTGGGTTGCAGCAGAGGTTTTCTCCCTTAGATTTTTGCAGAGGCTTTCTGCCTTCTTCCAGCCTGCTTGCTCTTTCCCCTCTTGCCAGAGCAGTGTCCCCGCTCTGCGGCTGCAGATCTGCAGCTTAGAAGGAGCCTTCCTCCAGCACCACAAGTCCCCAGCCTTCCCCTGGCCGGGACTCTCCTTTCAGTGCTCCTTTGGGGTGGTTTCCAGCTGTCCCTCCTTCCCTGCTCCACAGCAATTGGGATGTCTCCTTTGCGGAGTTTCTGCAAAGAGCCTGTCTCTCTTCTCTTTGCCATTCTCCGTGGTGCACAGGCTGCTCCCATCCTCACACACCTCCTTCACCTGGGCCTCAGTTCCCAGAGCAGAGCGTACTGCCCATGGGGGAGGCCACCGACCCCCCAGACTCAGGGAGAGGCACTCCCTGGAGCTGAGGCCTGAATGGCAGCATCCTCCCTCCAGAGATCTGTCACAGCAAGACCTCTGATGTGCCAAGGACAGCTGACAAAGCCGTGCTGAGGATGGTCCCCTGTGGTGCATTGGCTCCAGATTTGTTCAGTCACGTGCTGTCCTGAGCAGAGTTTCTTGGCCCCTCTGCCTCCCTGCTCCAATGTCTGATGAAACACAGACATGCTCCTCTCTGGGCATCAGCAGGGAGACACGCAGCACGGGGGGACCCCTCTGGGGCCCCACATGAACATCCCTCTGCATCAGTCCCTCCCTGCTGCAAGGGCACGGGTCGGGACAGAAATGCCAGCGGTGGCTCCCCTGGGGTCTAGCATGGAAGGTCACCAACTGTCATATCGTGACTTCCAAACAGCCCCAGCTCAACCATTGGACATCATTTTTACTCTCCAAGTTTACCTCCCTCTGCGTTTCCTGATTGTCACACAGGCTTCTGTGTTCTCCATCCTCTCAGCACCAGACCCACGGCTCACAGCACAAGCGTCTCAACTGTCCCCAATTTCCATACGCAAATATCCTCACATACTAGACGGGACTGTCCAGACCAGCTGCAGCCCCTCACAGCCATCAGTCCCTGCCCAGAGGAAGAAAGACCTGCTCGTGAGCTCCAACAAGCTGCTGGGCTCCCCTCTTGCAACCTCTTGCTGCTACGGAACCCTGCTCGCCCATCAGGAGCACAGTGACAACTGTGATCCAGCACATCCTCCTCCATCTCCAGCCTCAGCCTCTCCGCAGTCAACCAGTCGGGCCAAGGAATGGTCTGACATACTGGACTACAGTCCCACAGAAACATGCATGTTCTAACCCCGTGCACTTCTGCTGCCCCATAGCCAGCTCCCCAGGGATGCACCTCCAGAGAAGTTTGGCTTTGGACTGAGTGCAAGTGACAGGGGAGGAGACGGAGACACTGTCTGTCCAAGCAAGGTTACCGTCTTGCCAGCTTTGAGCATGAGCTTGAAAATGCTTGGCTGCAGGGACAGTGCCTGCAGGACCATCGCTGCTCCAAAAGAGTCCTTCTAGGTTTTTCTTGAGCAAATTGCTGAGGATGGGCTTTGGGGCCGTGTGTGCAAAGCAGAATAGACGAGCAGTCCATCCCCTTAACTCCACTGTCCTGGTTTCAGCTGGGATAGAGTTAATTTTCTTCCTAGTAGCTGGTATAGTGCAGTGGTTTGGATTTAGTAGGAGAATAATCTTGATAACACACTGATTAGTTTTCAGTTGTTGCCAAGTAGTGTTTATACTAGAGCCAAGGAGTTTGGAGCTTCTCATGCCCAGCCAGCAAGAAGGCTGGAGGGGCTGTGCTGGGTTGGTGTAGCAAGGGAGGGGCTACAGGGGTGGCTCCTGTGAGAAGCTGCTAGAAGCTCCCCTGGCTCCAACCCGGACCCGCCTCTGGCCAAGGCCGAGCCAATCAGCAACGGTGTTTGTGCCTCTGTGATAGCATATTTAAGAAGGGAAAAAAAAACTCCTCAGGGGGTGGTGAGAGGAAGATGGAGGAAGAAGAAAGAAAAGAAGAAGAAGAAAAGAAGAAGAAGAAGAAGAAGAAGAAGAAGAAGAAGAAGAGGAGGAGGAGGAGGAGGAGGAGGAGGAGGAGGAGGAGGACAGCAGCAGCAGCAGCAGCAGCAGCAGCAGCAGCAGTAGTAGTAGTAGTAAAGAGAGCAGGCGAGGAAGAAGAAGATGGCTGAAGAAGAGGAGCTCCAGTGAGGAGAGGAGTGGGATGTGAGAGAAACAACCATGCAGACACCGAGGTCAGTGAAGATGGAGGAGAGGGAGGAGGTGCTCTGGAGCAGAGATTCCCCTGCAGCCCGTGGTGAGATGGCAGGCTGTCCCCCTGCAACTCATGAAGGGTTAATGCAGAGCAGAGATTCCCCTGCAGGCCGTGGAGGACCCCATGGAGGAGCAGGTGGCTGGGCCCAGAAAAGGCCGTGACTCTGTGGTGAAGCCCACGCTGGAGCAGTTTACGGAGGACTGCAGTGCATGGAAAGGACTTGAGTTGGAGAAAATCATGGGGGGCTGACCCCTGGGAGAGGGACCCCACGCTGGAGCAAGGGAAGAGTGTGAGGAGCCCTCCCCCTGTGGAAGGAGCGGCAGAGACAATGTGGGACGAACTGACTGCAACCCCCATTCCCCGGCCCCTGTGCCACTGGGGGGATGTGGTAGAGGTATTGGGAGCAAAGCTGAGGCCGGGAAGTAAGGAGGGGCGGGGGGAAGGTGTGTTTCTAAGATAATGGTTCTATTTCTCATCATTCTACTCTGATTTGGTTGTTAACAAATCAAATTGGTTTATTTTTCCCAAAAATCGAGTCTGTTTTGCCTGAGACCATAAATGATGAGTGATGCCTCCCTGTCCTTGTCTCGACCCATGAGCTTTTTTTGCTGTATTTTCTCCTCCCCATCCCGGCGGGGGGCAGGAGTGAGTGAGCGGCTGCGTGGTGCTTTGCTGCCAGCTGGGCTTAAACCATGACAGGGCAGAAGAAGTTGGGAGGGGACACAGCCTGGACAGCTGACGCAAACTGGCCAAAAGGATATTCCATACCATATGATGTCATGCCCAGTACAAAAACTGGAGGGAGTTGGGGGGAGTTGGCTGGGACGGGCAGATCGCTGCTCAGGGACTAACTGAGCAATTGCATTGTGCATCACTTGTTTTGTATATTCTAATTCTTCTAGTATTATTATTGTCATTTTACTATTATTATTATTATTATTATTATCATCATCATCATTATTATTATTACTTTCTTCCTTTCTGTGCTATTAAACTGTGTTTATCTCAACCCACGAGTTTTACTTTTTTTCGATTCTCTCCCCATCCCACTGGATGGGGGGAGTGAGCGAGCAGCTGCGTGGTGCTTAGTTGCTGGCTGGGGTTAAACCACGACATCCACTCGACCACTCCAGAAGTTCAGGGTGACTGTGGTCTGGTTTTGATTCCTCCAAACCCTCTCTGCCAGGCAGGGGCTCAGCAGCCAAAAATCTGTGGCACTGGGCCACACAATTGCCCCAGCTGTACCACCACGAGGACACCATCCCTGCCTGTGATCAAACCATCCTTTGAGTTAACAGCTGGACATGCTCACCCACCCTGCCACGGAGACCCCAGCCAGGGCTGTCCCGGGGCACAGCTTTGCCGTCAGGACAGTCCTCAGTGCTGAAAGAATTGGAAGGTCCCTGAGCCCAGCCCACACCCCCAGCCCCATGGAGATGGAAGCCTGCCCTTCACCCCACCTCCAGGGAAGCTGCGGGGCAGAGGAGTGCAGAGGGAGGCCCAGTGCCTGGAGGAGGGGGAGTGAGGTTTCTGCTCCCGTGTCCCCTCCACCGCATGCCCTGGAGTGCCACCAGAGCCTGGGGCACCTCGCCCCAGGGAGGGCATTTCCCTCACTCTGTTGCATTGTTCTTGCTGTGGAGCTGGGGACAGATGTGCCACAGAGGGCTGTTGCCCTGGGTGGCAGCGGAGGCTCAGGGGAAGGGGTTTTCTCTTCTCCATCAAAACACCCTGGCGTGGGCCAGAGCATGGGAGCAGCACCTGCAGCAAGAGCCTCGTCCTGCCCCATCGCCCTGCAGAGATGTTGAAGGGGCAGCACTCTGCAGTGCAGCCCTGGGCCAGGCTCAGACCCCAGCAGAGAGGCAGTCCCAACTTCCCCCGTCTCAGAAGGATTCAAGGGCTGTTTTCTGCAGAGGGGCCCTGGGCAGCCAGGGGACAACAGGACTGTACTTGTCATAGATAGACGATGGGAGGAGAGTGTCTCCTGCTGGCAGGCGTCAAGGGGATGTAGCCCAGTGGCCGAGCACCCGCTTTGCATGTGGGAGGTCCTGGGTTTGATCCCCCGCATCTCCAGGGGGTGCTTTTGCCCTGACTCCCCAGCCAGGTCCTGCCCTAGTGTCAAACCCTCCTTGCCACCCACCCCCTGTGTGAGAGGTTTCTCTGCCCAGGGGTGCTGGGGCAGGTGAAAGCCCCAGCTGAGGGAGAGGGACCCTGACTCAGCTCCCAGCAGCACCTGCTTTAGGGGCGGGACAGAAAATCTCTTCTGCCATGGCCATGTGCCCATGTGAGCATCCTCCTGGATGGGCCCTTCTCCAGGTCAGGGGCTGAACCACGGCTTTGGGCTGCAGCACAAAAGCATCCTTCCTCCATCCCCCGGCCCTCCAAGAGCACTGGGGAAAGGTGCCCCCATCCCTCTGGTACCTGCGAGGCAGCAGGAGGGCAGGGGTGGGGGCTGGAGTGCAGCAAGAGGAGGGGGTCCCAGGGCTGCTGTGGGCCTTACAGCCCCTGCCCAGGAAGAAGGCAGCTCTGCAGCTGTGACAAGAGTGCTTGGGGTTTGCAAGGGCCCAGGGCAGCAGGAGCAGCCCATGGAGACTGGGGTCCCGGCAGAGCCAGAGGAGAGGGAATCCCAGTCCCATGTGTCCCAGGAAGTGGCTCTGCACCCTGTGCCGGGGCAGTGGGGAGCAGAGCTGCCTCCTAACCACTGTGGGAGGTGGTCCAGAGGCCATGATCCCCCCTGGGGCTGGCTGGGGTGTTCAGGGCACTGTGGGCACCTTATGGCTCACATCTGTGGGACCACAGCCCAGGGTTCACCCTGACATGGCAGCTGGTGTGGCCTCTGCACGGTGGGACCAGCGTGGCCCCGGCAGGGCCTGGGGGAAAGAGCAGCTGGGAAACCCCAGGGTGAGGAGATGGGCGCTCCCACTGGGTGCATCATGGGAACTTGGCAGAGAGCCATTTTTGTTGGAAACTCTGGCTGGCAGGATGGAAATGTCTCCGTCAGCAGAAATATTCCCCAGGGACCATGGGCTCTTGCAGCCACAAAGCCTGAACCCAGGTCTGTTGTCCCTGAGACGTGCCCCTTCCCCACTGCCATGTCTTTGTGCTCTGCTCCCACGCGATCAGCCTCAGGGACACACCCCGACCCCTGGGCAGGCAAGCACCAGCTCTGGGTCAAAGCCCCCAGAGACTTTTAATAAGAACAGATATGGATGCACAGCATAAACATGGGAATAAAAATAGAGGAAACTCCAGGTGGTTTCTGCTGCCCGTGGTTAAAGGGAGATGGTTCCCTGGTGCTCACAGCTCTCCCAGCTGCACAGACATCTCCTCCCTCCTGGCTGCACCCAGCCCCATGGCAGGGACCGGCTCTCCTGGCCTGGGGCTCCGGGACTGCTGTGCACCCAGCTCCGGTGTCACAGCCTTTGTGTCCTCAGGGGGATGTGCCAGAGACACCTCTTCAGCATCGTCATAGCCCACGCTCTCTGGGGACAGGGACCAGGCATCTCCCTTAGCTCCAGGGGCACCAGCACTTTGGGAGCACAGGTTTGCCCCTGCCAGCAGCAAAGGCGGCCATTGCACGTTCACCCCATGGGGTACCCCTCCTTGTCTGTACATCACCTTCCTCCCTTCTCCTCACCAGTCCTGAGATGTTCACCTCCCTCTCCAACCCCTGGTCCCCCAAAAGAAAACTCCCGGAGCAGGTTCCCCTGTCCCAGGAGGCTGGGCTCTCAGTACAGCAGCAATTCATCTGGCACCAGGGATGGCACCCCAGGAACCGGCAGCGCTCTCTTTCCCTCTCACCTCCAGGTGCATCCGTGGGCCCTGCTCCCTCCTCTGGCACCCTGGGCATTTCCCAGTCTCCCTGTCCAGACACGGGATCCTCCCCAGGGTCAGAAACCTCCCTGGCATCATCATAGCCATCCACTGGGTCACCTCCGGGCAGAACAGGGATGTCTGAAAGGAGAGGGAGCTGGTGACAGTGAGAAGATGCATCCTGCAGAGCAGAGGATGGGAGGATGCACAGGGACACAGGGCTGAGACACTGGTGTTGGCAGCACCACAGGAGACCCCCCCCATGTCCTCCCCAACTCTGACGGTGACACTCAGTGACACTGCTGTCCATCACATGTCTGCAGGGAGATCAACCCCCTCCTACCCCCCATTACCTGGTGCTGACCCGGACCATCCTCCTCCTTGCTGTCCCCAGGGTACGGCTGCAGCTTGGTCAGGGACCCCTCTGAATAGGAGCCTGGAGAGAGGCGCAGCAGGTGTCATGGGAGTGCGCTCTGCTGACCTGCCTTGTGGTCAGTGCCGCTGGGGACGGGGGACCCAGGGAACCAGGGCTGTGTGGGGAGGAGGGCTCAGGACTCACCCTGCTCCCCTGGGACCACCCCTGTCTCAAAGGGGCTCCCAGAGATGCCCCGGGACAGCCCCTTCCCTCACCCCTCGGGTGTCAGATGGGGTGCAGGGGCAGGAAGAGAGGGGCTGTCCCCAGCTGGGATGGGCAGAGCTGGTGGGGAGGAAGCTTCACTCCTGGGCCCAGGACCTGGCTGCTCTCCCCACAGACCGCCATGGCCCCAGCGCCCAGGGGCCAGGGGGCTGCAGGGGGTCAGTCTGGAATGGGGGCCAGTGGAAAGAGCCCTGCAGATGTGGCCCCTGGGAAGAACCCACACCCACCTGAGCCGCTGAACCTCTCCTGCTTCTCCCCCGCCGGGCTGTAACCAATCTCCTCGTACACGGCCTCAGGAAAAGGCTCCCAAGCTCTCTCAGAACCTGCAGACAGAAGCATGGCTGGCCCAGAGATGGGCAGAGAGGGGACGCAACCCCACTCTGCTCCCCCAGCCCTGGGCCAGCCCAGGGCTGTCCCCACAGCACAGACCCGCTGTGCTGTCCGGTCACCGCTACTGCCTCAGTGAGGGCAATGTCCCCATAGAGATGGTCTGGGGCAGCAACGCCCTCACACTATCTCCTCAGAGATAGCTGTTCTGCCCCTCTGGCCCCTGCGTCAGCTCCCTGCTGCTGAGCTTGGAGTAGCTCCCACCTTTCCCCTCCTCCTGGAGCTGCCCCCGCTCTGACCCATGGATCCATAACATAGCCTGTGCCCTGCTGGGGGGAGCTCAGGGTTGGATGCAGGAACAGCCTGGAGGTCTGAAACCACGGGGATGGACCCTGCTGCCCTGCGCTCCTCCTGGCATCTCACCTGACCCAGAGCCCTCTCCAGCGCTGCCCAGAGGGCTGCCAGTGGCACGTCCTCGCCTGTCCCTCCTCTGCTCCCACCTCCCCCAGCCCAGCTCTGCCATTTCTCTCCCTGCCCCATCCCTAACTCTCCCGGTGTCTGGAGCCCTTTCTGCTGGTCAGGCAGTCAATGGGACAGTATATGGGACAGCAGGCAGCACACACTTGTCCCCCCAGCTCTGCCGATACCACTCACTGACACCCAACGGCACCCCTGGCTTTGCCAGGTGGCATCCTGGCCCAGGACTTCAGGGAAAGGACCCACCTCTACGCCCAGCCCTGGCGCTTTGCACAGCCAAGAGGGCCAGGAGCAGGCAGAGAAGGGCTCCCAGGATGATGCAGATGATGATGGGCAATGAGACTCTCCCGCTGCCAGTTGGACGGTCCCGGGTGGGATCTGCATGGCAGGAAGACAGAAAAGGCAGCACCAGGGCAGGGAGAGGTGGGGGGCCAGGACATACCCATCCTGACCCCCATTACACGGGGGTAAGGGACCCCGGGGCAAGAGTGATGGGGTAGCTCTCACCCTACTGGGTAAATGACAGCCCTCCCCAACCCCCCAACAAGTACCCCGATGCCTCCTCCTGGGATTTTCACACCCTGGCAAGTAGCCCCTTCCCTCTGGCTGTGGGTCACAGCCTGGCCCCGAGAAGACCCAGTGCTGGTGGGGAGGACAGGTTACCTGCTCGGGGGTTGGTGCTGCTGTCCTGGGTGCAGCTGCAGAGGAGGAGAAGGAGAGCTGGGCTCAGAGGGTGGGTGTGAGGGTCCCAGGGAGCCTCCTCTCTGACACGCCATGTGTGTGTGTGTCTGCGTGTGTGGTTTGCGCAGACATCCCTGACACATCCCACCCAAATTGCCCCTCCTGCGGAGCTGGTCAGGGTGGCCGGGACAGAGCCCAGGGCCCTGCTCTGGGCTGTGGGCAGTATGGTGCAGGTAGCCTGGGAGGTGGCCCTGGGGGCTGCAGAGCCCTGTGGGCAGAGGCCGGAGGACATCCAGCCCCACAGAGGCTGCTGCCCACTTGGCACCAGGCTCCCATGCTCTGCAGGGATGGTCTGGCTCTCAGGAGCTCTGGGGCCATTCTGGGACCCAGTGGGGAAAACGCCTGCCCCGGCTCCTTACCAATACCCCCGTGAGAGGTCCCAGCCCTGCCGCTCACCGGAGCAGCGCACACCAGCGTCCTCCTTATGCCGGCAGGCACCACTGTCTCCAGGCCGGGCCCAGCAGTCCTGCAGCGATGGCTCTGTACCCCGGCACTCCACCTGCTCCAGCCAGATGGGGCCTGTCCCCTCCCCAAATGCAGCCTCATCCAGAGCAGACACTGCGGGGCCACAGCCCAGCTGCCTGCATGCCACCTCAGCATCCTGCATGTCCCAGGAGTCGTCGCACACTGTCCCCCAGGAGCCACGGTACCAGACCTCCACTCTGCCCGAGCACCCATTCTCTCCTCCCACGGCACGAATCTTCTCCCTGTCTGGAGAAGGCAGAGACCTCCCATGGCACCAGGACAGCAGACAGAGCCCTGCCAGGTGAGAGGGGCACGCAGAGGAGCAGCTACCTGTGCAGCTCGTGGTGTTGGGGCACGCTGCCATTGGGGTCGGGGGTGTTTCTGGCCCTCTCCCTGCAGAAGGAAATGCTGTGGTGAAGGGGCTGCTGCAGGGGTGTCGTGCAGCAGAGAGTGGGGCTGAGCTCTGCTCGCACCTCCCTGTGCCACCTCACTCACGGCAGCAGCTGAATCCCGGTCATTCAGGGAACACGCATGGCAATGTGGGGGACCCTGACTGCTCAGCCCCAAAGGGCCCCTGGTTCACAGAGCAGCAGGAGGGTGTCCATGGAGGGGATGCTCCTGGGAGCCCTGGCTGGTCTCTTCTGAGACCTTGCCTGCAGACACCTCTGCCTGCCTCCCCCTGGGCTCTGCTGGGAGCCTGGCTGGCAACTGCTGGTGAATGTGTGGGGCTCTGAGAGCTGAAGTCCCGTTTGTGCCACCAGCAGCAGCAGGGTCTGGCACGTAAAGTAAAAGCCCCTGTGGGCTCTGTCTCTGCTTTTGACAATGCCCAGCAGCGAGCAGGGGCTGGGGGGATGCTGGTGCCTGGCTAGCTCAGAATTACCATTGCAGGTGATGTGGGTCTCGTCTCGCAGGTCATCGCACGACTGTGGGTCCCAGGGAGTGGAGGGACACTGCCAGAAAAAGTTGTTTCTCTCCCCACACTCCACGCGATCCAGCCAGGCAGGGCCAGACACCTTGCCAGAGGGCAGGCGTGTTTCCAGGGACCCTCTGTCCCCGCAGCCCAGCAACTTGCATGCCAGCGACACCGTTTTGGGAGTCATTGAGTTGGAGCAAACAATCCCCCACGTCCCGTTGTAGAAAACCTGCAGGCGCCCAGAGCAGCCATCGGTGTTCTCCAGCCTCAGGGCCACGAACTCTGGTAGGAAAGGCCCCAAAGGGGAACAAGCTGGTCCGGGGCTCTGGGAGCAGGGATGCCCCTGCAACGCGCAGGCCCTCAGCCAGGCAAAGGCATGGCCAGCAAGTCCCCCTTGCACCCAGGGCAGAGAGAAGTCCCTGATGGACAGACAGCCCTGCCCTTCCTGCTAACCCTCGGGACAGCTAAGCTCCCCAGGGACCCTCGGTGGGACTGAGGGGACCTGTGTGTGGGCGTCCCCAGGATGGGCTCAGGCAGGGGCTCAGAGGCAGCCAGGAACAGCCTCGGCCATTGCTGGCTCTCCAACCTCGTGCCAGCCTCCCTGGGCACTGGGTCCCACCACAGCTCCCAGCACAGACCTGAGCAGACGACTCCTGCGTCCTCTTTGTGCCAGCAGTCGTGCTGACCCCAGGACTCTGCCAGGCAGTCCCAGAGAGCAGCTTCGGCCCCAGAGCAGTTCACGCTGTCCAGCCAGATCTGACCGGAGCCTTCCCCAAACCGAGCGGAGCCAACCGCCTCCACCGCCCCTCCGCAGCCCAGCTGCTGGCAAACGACAGCGGCGTCATGCAGGTCCCAGCCGTCATCGCAGATGGTCCCCCAGCTGCCCTGGTAGTAGATCTCCACTCTCCCCGCACAGCGCCCGGGCCCATTCACCAGCCGGACCTGTCGGCTCCCTGCAGCAGGTAGAAACCCCAGCAGCCATCAGGGGCCGGCTGCCCGCCCAGCCCAGAGCCTGGGGGGGCCTGTGCAGCGCCACTCACCCCAGCAAACGGCCCCCACGTCCTCTGCAATCCCTGCTGCCAGCACGCTCTCAGGCAGGGAGGTGTTGCAGAGAGTCAAGTTGGCCTCGTGCCCTGTGCACCGGACCCCTCGCAGCCCCACAGGACCCGTCCCTCTCTGGGCCTTCAGGGAGGTGTAGGCTGTCTCTGCCTTTCCGCACTGCAGCTGCCGGCACACCACGCTGGCCTCCTGCATGTCCCACTGGTCATCCAGGACTCTGCTCCACATCCCATGCTGGAAGATCTCCAAACGTCCATCACACCGACTCTCTCCACCCACCAGCCGTAGGGATGCAGAGCTGGCTGAGCCTGGGGAGAGCAGCCATGCTCCAGCCCTTGATGGCACCGCGGACCCCAGAAACCTGTGGCAAGTCTGTAGGCTCTGGTGCCCTTGCAGCACCCTGGAGCTCCGGGCAGGGCTCCACGGGTTGCTTTCCCAGTCCCTGAGCCTTCTCGAGCAAGACACCAGCTTTGCTCTTGGCAGGGCAGAGCCACCCAATACATCCCTGCTGAGGCAGGTGGGGCAGCTCCCACAGGAGGGAAAGCAGCCGGTGGTGGCCCAGGGACGGCAGTGCTGGGACAAGCCTCGTCCAACCTCAGCCCACACGTCTCTGCCCCTCTGCATCCCTGGGATGGGGGACTGGGAAGCAGTGTCCCTGGAAGGGAGCAGAGTGAGGAAGCCTTTCCAAGCAAACGGGACAAGTTTGGGACTTGTGCTGACCAGAAGCCAGGGCAAAGCCCAGCCCAGCTCTACAGCTCACTCCCTGGTCTGCTGCTGCTGCTGCTGCTGGGGGCAGTCGGGCAGCCCCTGTGGTGGTGGGATCAGGCTCTGCGGTCTCTCTGTGGAGCTGAGACAGGGCTGTCTGCAGCCAGAGGGGTGGAGCTGAGCCCTGAAGCCCTGTTCTGGGCCTGTCCCGCAGCAGGAGAGCAGAGGAGCCCAGGCCTGGCGTGGCCACAGGGCTGAGCTGCCGCCCCGGGGGGCAGAGACGCCTGCCCCTCTTCAGTCCTCCCCAGCTGTCCCGTGGCAGAGGGTCGGTCTGAGCAGCCTAAGCCCTCCAGATTGCCCTGGGGAATTCAGAGTTTCTCCAGGGAGAAATTCACCCCGGTGCTGCCACAGAGTCCCCTGCTTTGGGTGGCCGTGTCACTCCCAAGGGAAAAATGGAGTTAATCCAGTGTTTACCCAGCACTCACCTGAGCAAATGACAGCAGCGTCGTTCTCGTGGGAGCACAGTGAGGCCCCCAGGGTGGTCACTGGGCACTGTCCCAGGTGGGCTTCAGTCCCATCACAGTGGAACGAGTCTCTCCAACGGGGCCACTTCCTCTCCCAAAATGCCCTCCTCTGGGAATGGACTCGGCAAACCCGCAGTCGAGGTGACGACAGAGAACGTGGGCATCCAAGAGGTTCCCATCGGGAGGCACAGAGGGTGCCCAGGTCCCAGCACCTGGACCTCCACCCTCCATCACACGCCGTGCTGCCGTTCACCAGCCTGAACCTTGTGTACTCTGGGGACAGAGAAGGATTAGTAGGGGCAGATGCTCCTTCGGGAGCTTGAGAAGAGGCCAAATGGACAGCCTGCCTTTCTCCTCCTGCTGCACGACTTTAGGGCTCTAGACAACCACATCACCCCTCCTGTCCTCACACTCAGCACAGCAAAGTCCCTGCCCTGCTCCCCCGTCCCCAGCACACCCCGTGTGTAACACCCCACCCTGAGTCCTTACGTGTGCAGGTGACATGCGCAGCATGGGTGCAGGGCCGGTCCCTGGGGGATCCTTTGGGGCAGGACATGAGAAAGGATTCATTCCCCACACACTGCAGCTCTCTGTCCCAGATGGGACCGACCCTTCTCCAAAGTGAGCTGCCTCAGTGATGGGCAGGGCCACGCCACACTGCAGCTCCCTGCAGACCACGTCAGCAGCTTTGGGACCAAAGTCTGAGTCACACACAGTTTTCCACTGGTCCCTGTCGTGGATCTCCACGCGTCCTGAGCAGGGGCTGTCCCCTCCAACCAGCCGGACAAATCCTGGAGCAATGAAAGATCCCTGCGAGTTCCCAGTACCCTCTGGCAGTTACATGCCCATGTCCCACCTCATCTTCAAGGCAGCTGCAGGCAAAGAGCCCCACGAGCACCCCGGCAGCTCCCAGTGGATGCTGATGGCAAAAACACCAAGGACCCCCTGCCATTCTTCAGACACCAGCACAGCACTTGTGGGCTTGCTTCTCTCCCAAACCCCCAGCTGTAGGCACTGCTCAGATAAACTGCCGCTGCAAGAGAGCTCGGGCTTCCTGGCACCAGGCCCAGGCACTGCAGCGTCTGGAGCACTTGGGGCCCAGGGAGACAGGCCCAGGCGCTGTTGGCTGCTGCAGCCTGCTCTGCCCACCTAGCTCAGGGCCAGGCTGAGGAACCCCTTGGAGCTGCCAGAAACACATCCCTCTCTCAGGGGATCTCAGGCTCTTGGGGTACTGCCGTAAGATAGGACATGTCACAGGATACAGGTATGGCACGGCTGTATCTGCAGTCAGTGTCTGTACCAGCACCCGCTCTGGCGCCTGCCCAGGGAAGGGGTCCTCAGCCAGGGCCAGAGCGCACTGCCAGGCACACACCTCCCCGTCCCATGGCCGGGCAGAGGGCAGGAGCGTGGGCAGTGGAGCAGCCCTGGGCTGACATAAGCTCCCAGTGCAAGGACAGGCACCAAGGATAGTGCAAGTGCTGGCAAAGCCCCTGTGGCACAGGGCAGCCAGGGGCTGGGTAGGCAGGAGAGGTCATTACTGCCTGCACAGAGCCGTGTCGCCATAGGCTGGTTCTCGCGGGGTGACCCTGGGAATGAGATGAGGTGCCACGTGCCACCCTGCTCTTCTGCCCAAGGCCAGCACTCCTCCCCTCTGAACATCCCCTTTGCTTGGCTGAGGGACTCGTGTCTGGCAGGGGGCACAACCCAAAAGTCCCTGCCCATCTCGTGCCCTTCCCTGGGGCTGTTGGTGGCTGCGTGAGCAGTTCCAGTGCCTCTGGCATGGTGGGACCCGGCCCCGGCAATGCTACACAGGTCCTGGCTGAATGGGAGGAGAAAGATGGGAACCAAGAGACACCATGGGGCAGGGAGGGAATTCATCTCCCAGCCCCAGGAACTGACCAAGGGTGGGCTGAGCCACCTCGGTGGGCTGTGGGCACCCGGGGAGGGCTCCCATTGCTCTTTCCCCAGGGACTGGCGACACCAGCAATGACAGTCCCAGCTCACCACTGTGACCCCCTCCACCAGGCCCTGCTCTGGCATCCATTCGTTTCTCCCTGAGGGCACAGCCAGGTCCCTTCCCCTGTCCCAGCCCCAAAGACAGGGAACGGGCTGACCCTTACCTGAACATGTCACTCCAGCATCCTCACGTGAAACAGTTGTGTTGACCCCATCCTCGTGTTTGCAGTCAGACAGGGCAGACTCGGTGCCATGACAACAACATCATCATCCAAATGGGGCCTGATCCTGCCCCAAAGTGTCCTTGGTCATGAGCTTTGAGGGCAGATCCACAGCTCAGCTGCTTACAAACCACTGCAGCAGCCTCCATGTCCCAGAAGTCACCACACACGGTGCCC